>NW_027397074.1:38685495-38846705 GCF_003265705.2 Callorhinus ursinus
TACAGTCATATTCCATCCCTTCATCATATCAACCCTTATTTTGTACATATATAAGACTTTCTTTCTTTAAAATTTTAGGAGGCACTTTCTTCTAACAGACCAAAATACACCCCAAATCTAGTGTGTGGCACTGATCTATGCACTAGCCTGATCCAATTTGATCATATTCTGTTTGTTTTGTTTTGTTTTTGTTTGTTTTTATCTTGTTCTTTTTCTTTTTTTTCTCTTTCTTTTTTCTTTCTTTCCCTTTCTTTTCCCCTGGTTTCAGGTCTTTTCTGATTTGTTTAGAGTATATTTGCTGGGGACGTTGTTAACCTGTTAGCATTTCGTTCTCTCATTCATCTATTCTCCTCTGGACAAAATGACAAGACGAAAAAAATCACCTCAGCAAAAAGAACAAGAGGTAGTACCGTCTGCCAGGGACCTACTCAATATGGACATTAGTACGATGTCACCTAGAGTTCAGAATCATGGTTTTAAAGATACTAGCTGGGCTTGAAAAAAGCATGGAAGTTTTTAGAGAAACCTTCCTAGAGAAATAAAAGAACTAAAATCTAACCAAATCAAAATCAAAAAGGCTATTAATGAGGTGCAATAAAAAATGGGGGCACTAACTGCCAAGATAAATGAGGCAGAAGAGAGAATTGGCGATATAAAAGACCAAATGATGGAAAATAAAGAAGCTGAGAAAAAGAGAGATAAACAACTACTGGATCACGAGGGCAGAATTCGAGAGATAAGCGATACCATAAGATGAAACAACATTAGAATAATTGGGATCCCAGAAGAAGAAGAAAGAGAGAGAGGGGCAGAAGGTATATTGGAGCAAATAATAGCAGAGAACTTCCCTAATGTGGGGAAGGAAACAGGCATCAAAATCCAGGAGGCACAGAGAACCCCTCTCAAAATCAATAAAAGTAGGTCAACACCCCGACATCTAATAGTAAAACTTACGAGTCTCAGACACAAAGAGAAAATCTTGAAAGCAGCTCGGGAGAAGAGATATATAACCTATAATGGTAGAAACATTAGATTGGCAACAGACCTATCCACAGAGACCTGGCAGGCCAGAAAGGACTGGCATGATATCTTCAGAGCACTAAACAAGAAAAATATGCAGCCAAGAATATATATCCAGCTAGGCTGTCATTGAAAATTGAAGGAGAGATAAAAAGCTTCCAGGACAAACAAAAACTAAAGGAATTTGCAAACACGAACCCAGCCCTCCAAGAAATATTGAAAGGGGGCCTCTAAGCAAAGAGAGAGCCTAAAAGCAGCATAGACCAGAAAGGAACACAGACAATATAGAGTAACAGTCACCTTACAGGCAATACAATGGCACTAAATTCATACCTTTCAATAGTTACCCTGAATGTAAATGGGCTAAATGCCCCAATCAAAAGACACGGGCTATCAGATTGGATTAAAAAACAAGACCCATCAATATGCTGTCTGCAAGAGATTCATTTTAGACCCAAAGACACTCCCACATTGAAAGTGAGGGGGTGGAAAACCATTTATCATGCTAATGGACACCAAAAGAAAGCTGGGGTGGCAATTCTTATATCAGACAAATTAGATTTTAAGACAAAGACTGTAATAAGAGATGAGGAAGGACACTATATCCTACTTAAAGGGTCTATCCAACAAGAAGATCTAACAACTGTAAATATCTATGCCCCTAACATGGGAGCAGCCAATTATATAAGGCAATTAATAACAAAAGCAAAGAAACACATTGACAACAATACAATAATAGTGGGGGACTTTAACACCCCCCTGACTGAAATGGACAGATCATCTAAGCAAAAGATCAACAAGGAAATAAAGACTTTAAATAACACACTGAACCAAATGGACTTCACAGACATATTCAGAACATTCCATCCCAAAGCAATGGAATACACATTCTTCTCTAGTGCCCATGGAACATTCTCCAGAATTGATCACATCCTAGGTCACAAATCAGGTCTCAACCGGTACCAAAAGTTTGGGATTATTCCCTGCATATTTTCAGACCACAATGCTTTGAAACTAGAACTGAATCACAAGAGGAACGTCGGAAAGAACTCAAATACATGGAGGCTAAAGAGCATCCTACTAAAGAATGAATGGGTCAACCAGGAAATTAAAGAAGAATTTAAAAAATTCATGGAAACCAATGAAAATGAAAACAGAACTGTTCAAGATCTTTGGAATACAGCAAAGGCAGTCCTGAGAGGAAAGTATACAGCAATACAAGCCTTTCTCAAGAAACAAGAAAGGTCTCAAATACATAACCTAACCCTACACCTAAAGGAGCTAGAGAAAAAACAGCAAATAAAGCCTAAACCCTGCAGGAGAAGAGAAATAATAAAGATCAGAGCAGAAATCAATGAAATAGAAACCAAAAGAACAGTAGAACAGATTAACGAAAGTAGGAGCTGGTTCTTTGAAAGAATTAACAAGATTGATAAACCCCTGGCCAGACTGATCAAAAAGAAAAGAGAAATGACTCAAATCAACAAAATCATGAATGACAGAGGAGAGATCACAACCAACACCAAAGAAATACAAACAATTATAAGAACATATTATGAGCAACTCTATGCCAGCAAATTCGATAACCTGGAAGAAATGGATGCATTCCTAGAGATGTATCAACTACCAAAACTGAACCAGAAAGGAATAGAAAACCTGAACAGACCTGTAACCACTAAGGAAATTGAAGCAGTCATCAAAAATCTCCCAACAAACAAAAGCCCAGGGCCAGATGGCTTCCCAGGGGAATTCTACCAAACATTTAAAGAAGAATTAATACCTATTCTCCCGAAACTGTTCCAAAAAATAGAAATGGAAGAAAAACTTCCAAAGTCATTTTATGAGGCCACCATTACCTTGATCCCAAAACCAGACAAAGACCCCATCAAAAAGGAGAATTACTACAAGATCAATATCCTTGATGAACATGGATGCAAAAATTCTCACCAAAATACTAGCCAATAGGATCCAACAGTACATTAAAGGATTATTCACCATGACCAAGTAGGATTTATCCCTGGGCCGCAAGGTTGGTTCAACATCTGCAAATCAATCAACGTGATACAATACATTAACAAAAGAAAGAAAAAGAATCATATGATCCTCTCAATAGATGCAGAAAAAGCCTTTGACAAAGTACAGCATCCTTTCTTGATCAAAACTCTTCAGAGTATAGGGACAGAGGGTACCCATCTCAATATCATAAAAGCCATCTATGAAAAACCTACAGCGAATATCATTCTCAATGGGGAAAGGCTGAGAGCTTTCCCCCTAAGGTCAGGAACACGGCAGGGATGTCCACTATCACCACTGCTATTCAACATAGTATTAGAAGTCCTAGCCACAGCAATCAGACAACAAAAAGAAATCAAAGGCATCCAAATCGGCAAAGAGGAAGTCATACTCTCACTCTTTGCAGATGATCTGATACTTTATGTGGAAAACCCAAAAGACTCCACCCCAAAACTGCTAGAACTCATACAGGAATTCAGTTAAGTGGCAGGCTATAAAATCAATGTACAGAAATCAGTGGCATTCCTATACACCAACAACAAGACAGAAGAGAGACAAATTAAGGAGTCGATGCCATTTACAATTGCACCCAAAACCATAAGATACCTAGGAATAAATCTAACCAAAGAGGCAAAGGATCTGTATTCAGAAAACTATAAAATACTCATGAATGAAATTGAGGAAGACACAAAGAAATGGAAAAACGTTCCATGCTCATGGATTGGAAGAACAAACATTGTGAAGATGTCAATGCTACCTAGAGCAATCTACACATTCAGTGCAATCCCCATCAAAATACCATCCACTTTTTTCAAAGAAATGGAACAAATAATCCTAAAATTTGTATGGAACCAGAAGAGACCCCGAATAGCCAGAGGAATGTTGAAAAAGAAAAGCAAAGCTGGCGGCATCACAATTCCGGACTTCCAGCTCTATTACAAAGCTGTCATCATCAAGACAGTAGGGTACTGGCACAAAAACAGACACATAGATCAATGGAACAGAATAGAGAGCCCAGAAATGGACCCTCAACTCTATGGTCAACTAATCTTCGACAAAGCAGGAAAGAATGTCCAATGGAAAAAAGACAGTCTCTTCAACAAATGGTGTTGGGAAAATTGTACAGCCACATGCAGAAGAAGGAAACTGGACCCTTTCCTTACACCACACACAAAAATAGACTCCAAATGGTTGAAAGACCTAAATATGAGACAGGAGTCCATCAAAATTCTAAAGGAGAACACAGGTAGCAACCTCTTCGACCTCAGCCGCAGCAACTTCTTCCTAGAAACATCGCCAAAGGCAAGGGAAGCAAGGGCAAAAATGAACTATTGGGATTTCATCAAGATAAAAAGCTTTTGCACAGCAAAAGAAACAGTCCACAAAACCAAAAGACAACCGACAGAATGGGAGAAAATATTTGCAAATGACATATCAGATAAAGGGCTAGTATCCAAAATCTATAAAGAACTCATCAAACTCAACACCCATAGAACAAATAATCCAATCAAGAAATGGGCAGAAGACATGAACAGACATTTTTCCAAAGAAGACATCCAAATGGCCAACAGACACATGAAAAAGTGCTCAACGTCACTCGGCATCAGGGAAATCCAAATCAAAACCTCAATGAGATACCACCTCATACCAGTCAGAATGGCTAAAATTAACAAGTCAGGAAACGACAGATGTTGGCGGGGATGCAGAGAAAGGGGAACCCTCCTACACTGTTGGTGGGAATGCAAGCTGGTACAACCACTCTGGAAAACAGTATGGAGGTTCCTCAAACAGTTGAAAATAGAGCTACCATACGATCCAGCAATTGCACTACTGGGTATTTACCACAAAGATATAAATGTAGGGATCCGAAGGGGTACGTGCTCCCCAATGTTTATAGCAGCAATGTCCACAATAGCCAAACTGTGGAAAGAGCCAAGATGTCCATCGACAGATGAATGGATAAAGAAGATGTGGTATATATACACAATGGAATATTATGCAGCCATCGAAAGGAATGAGATCTTGCCATTTGCAATGATGTGGATGGAACTGGAGGGTGTTATGCTGAGTGAAATAAGTCAATCAGAGAAAGACATGTATCATATGACCTCACTGATATGAGGAATTCTTAATATCAGGAAACAAACTGACGGTTGCTGGAGTGGTGGGCGGTGGGAGGGAGGGGGTGGCTGGGTGATAGACATTGGGGAGGGTATGTGCTATGGTGAGTGCTGTGAATTGTGCAAGACTGTTGAATCACAGATCTGTACCTCTGAAACAAATAATGCAATATATGTTAGGAAAAAAAAAGAAGAAGAAGATAACAGGAGAGGAAGAATGAAGGGGAGTAAATCGGAGGGCGAGATGAACCATGAGAGACGATGGACTCTGAAAAACAAACTGAGGGTTCTAGAGGGGAGGGAGGTGGGGGGATGGGTTAGCCTGGTGATGGGTATTAAAGAGGGCACGTTCTGCGTGGAGCACTGGGTGTTATGCACAAACAATGAATCATGGAACACTACATCAAAAACTAATGATGTAATGTATGGTGATTAACATAACAATAAATTTTTTTTAAAAAGATACATCAGCTTGGGGAGAATTAAGGTTTTAATAATAGTAAGTCTTCCATTCCATGAACATGGAGCGATCCTCTTATTTAAGTTTTATTTGATTTTTTTCCATCAGACTCATGAAGTGTTTGACATACAGCTCTTGCACACTTTTTAGATATGTACCTGAGTATTTCAGTGTTTTTTGTGCTAGTACATAGAAACAGAATTCATTTTTGTATACTGACCTTGTAATTTGTGACCCTGCTAAACCTGCTCATTAGTTCTAGTAGGTTTTTGTAGATTCCTTGGGATTTTGTATTTATATAATTAAGTCATCTGCAGAGAGAGGTGGCTTTATTTTTTCTTCTAGTCTGTATACGTTTTATGCCTTTATCTTGTCTTATTACACTGACTAGTGTTGAAGAGAAATAATTAAAAGGAGATGTATTAGCCTTGTTCCCTTAGTGGGAAAGCATTCAGTCTTCCACTATTAAGTATGATGTAAGCCACAGGTTTTATGTAAGGTTTATCAGATTGAAGAAGTTTCTTTATAGTCCTTGTTTTCTAAGACTTTTTATCCTGAATGGATAATGAATTTTTTCAAATGCTTTCTCTGTATCAATGGAGTTTATCATACAGTTTTTCCTGTTAGACTAAATCTGGTGAACTATACTGATTGATTTTTAAACTTTGAACCATCCTTTTATTCCTGGGATAAAGTCCTGTTTTTCATGATGTATTATCACTTTTATAAATTGTTGGATCCCATTTACTAATATTTGTTGAGAAAGTTTCTGGTTTTCACATTCATTTTCTCTTTCTGAATTTTGTCCTAATAATGCTAGCCCCATAAAGGGCCTTACATAATTACTTACATATGGTCGTATCCCCCCAGGGCCAAGCACAAACTTGTACTTCACACAAACCTGCTGGTCAGTTAATGCCTGTTGAGAAGGGTATGGGTGGTTGCCTCTTCCCAGATCTTCTCCCTGTCCCTTTTCCTTACCTAAAAGCTAAGAGGAGCAAATTCAGTTATCTAAGGACTCCGCACTCCCTTCCAAATATAAACCTTTATGAAGCTAAATGTACAGAATTTCAGGAGTGTCAGCCAAGTGGTGGTAAGTACCATGCTTGATAAAATCTTCGTCATAAAGGTATTAATCTGACTTCTTTACATAGTATTTTACAACTTTGATTTAATTAACATTCACATTTCCTGTCACTTAACCAAGCTCTTTCTCTATGGCTGACTTTACAGAACTGTTGACTTCAACTTTGGTGTACATTAGCCTCCCCTTTAGAACTTGACATTAAGTACTGATAGGATTGTCTCAGCTCTCCATCCCAAGCCTGACTCAGTAGATCTCAAATTACGCCTCCTTCTTTTTGAAAGGATCATGGTTGAGAACCACTGCCATAGAGGTCACTTCCAAGCTCACCTTCTGCCTTCATTTTATGTCACTGCCACCAAGCACAGAGGCCTGTCCCTTTGGCAAGTTATGCAACCCACCTTGCCTCAGCTCCTTCATCTGTAACTTCAAACTTCTGTTGTAAGAAGTGTTAATCATTACTGCTACTATTGATTTTATTATTGTTGTCACTGCCAGGCCAGCTTAGGCCAAGTGACTACGCCAATTCTTCCCCATTTTTTTTAAGTAGGGAGACCCCTTTTACATAGAAATGGATCACAGCCCCATGAACTCTGTACATGTTGATTAAGCAAACACATGACAAAAATGTTACCGTGACTTCAAGTAACAAATTGTATTTATTTCAGAACCGACGACACACAGTTAGGTCATTTTCTTTATTCAGTGTAAAGATAATGCTTGTGTTCCCTATGGATTTACACAGCCCTGCACTCCATCTGAGACGTGCTCCCCACCCTTCTCAAAGGCTGAGTTCCTCTCACTGTGGCTCACTGCTCCAGCCGCATCAAGCCACCTTGCACTGCCTCGACGTGCCACCACTCTTCCTAACCTCATGCCCTGCACACTGTTCCATCTACCTCAAGTACCCTTTGTGTCTCTGTCTAGAGCATGAAATAATGCTAATAAATTCATCCTTTTTCTTTTTTTTAGAGAGGGAAAAAGAGAGAAAGAGAGAGGAAATGGAGGGGAGGGGCAGGGAGAGAGAGAGAGAGAGAGAATCTTAAGTGGGCTCCACGCCCAGCACAGAGCCAAACGCAGGGCTCCATCTCACAACCCTTAGATCATGACCTGAGTCGAAATCAAGAGTCAGACGCTTAACCGACTGAGCCACCCAGGTGCCCCACTAATAAATTCATCTTAACCCACCGGACTGAGCTTTCCCTAGAGTTGGTTAGTTAGGAATCTGAAGGTTAAGATACCATTCAATTAAGTGCACTGCTAAGTAAGAGTAACAACAATGAACATGTTTTTGTTTTGTTTTTTCAATAACTAGAATCAGGAAAACTCAGGCTGGGATGCCATGAGAGGGAGCTGTTTCAACAGATGTCAAGTGGCTGAATGGACTATCTGTGGAAGCCACAGCCATACTCCTCAGGAGCACTGGCAACACCATTAGGTACACAGGAAGGCCCATCAGCCAGGCAGGACCAACAGACACTGATCCAGCCAGGACAGACAAACCCAACTTGTACCAGCCCAGGCTCCACAGCAGATGCCAACAGAACACCCCAGTTATACCTCAGGAATCATTAGGGAAGTGGCTGCCCATCCACTAGACAAAATCGGCGGGGATGGGAAAGGGCTCACCCTGTCAGGAGAGCCTCCTCTACCAGGCTTAAGAGACCCATACCACTCACCACATACCAGAGGTTGTCTTCCTGAGGAACAGGGAGTGGGCCCAGACTGAACATTTTTACCAAAATATGCTCCACAGCCTTTTAAATTACCTTATTAGAATAATTTAACTGGATTAGACTAAAATTATGGGCTTCTTCCCCTTCCTTCCGGCTACCTAGCAAGATGGAGGCTCACGTGGACAATAAATAATAGATTGCTCAGAGGAAAAATGAAGACATCACATTTTTCTTTAAATGTCTGACTGTAGCACAAGTTACATTTTAGCAATCCTCTAGAACTCTTTAAATAACAGCTTAAATGTTAACTGCCCTGTAATTGGAGAATATAGTTTTGTGTATTTGAGGTTCACAGACTCTGTCTATTCAGAGCCCTACCGCTCCCACCCCTGGTAAGCTGGCAGCCACTGTAAAGACGGTTCAACTGAAATAGCCAAGCTTCCTCACAGAGTAAATCCTCCCATTTCTCACTAGTCCTAAAGGCACTATTAGGCTGCCTTTCCCTACGCGGTTACTTCAGCATTTCTAACCAACCACACCCCCCCCAGTCTACTTCCACCCCCCCACACAAAATTAAAAAAAAAAAAAGAGTTAGAAAAAAGTCCATTCTGGATGACTTGATTTGGCTTTCAGTTTGAATAAAATACAATGACTGCTATTTCTTTCTCCCAGAGAAAGTACCCTGGACACTCCTTTCAAATTATCTACTCAGTTTGGATGTAAAAGTTATTTTGTATAGAATAGGAATTCTTTTTCCTCAAATTAGCCCAGAAACCTGCAACAGCTCCATTTGCCATCCTGCTTTAAACATTCTTTTCTAAATGGAAAGAAAAAAATCCACTTTAAAAAAATACATTTGTGCAGAATTGTGTTTACATAGAGACGTTACATAGAGACGTTAAGTGGCTTCCTCACATAATTTTACAGAGATTTAGAAGACAGCAAATTAGAGGGACCTAATGCAGAACCACATACACAGACCTTAATAGCCTTCAAATACCAAAAAGGCCGGTAAAGACCACAGGACAGGATTTTCAGCTCGTGAATGGACAATGCAAGTTAATGCATCAAGAGGACTTTAGAGGCCATTTCAGCAGAATGCATAAAAATGGGTTAAGAGAGCAGAATGGATAACACAAGATGAAGAATGACACAGAAGAATGGAAAAATTGTGGGATGCAAACAGAAGGAGCCATTAGTTAACTAAAAGTCAGACTGACAGGAACTGAAGACTTCGTGGAAGTTTTGGGGTCAAGGTAGGACTTGGGCTCCCCCTTGAGGGGTGGGTAGAATTTGCCCAGATAAGGAAAGAGGCAGAGGAAGAAGGGCAGCACAGGAGGGAATAAACAGCTGTGAGATAGGGGTTAGAATGAATGAGGATCACCAGCAGTCCCCTGGGCATCACAAGCATTGAGCCCCAGGAGGGCTGAGCCATCAACAGCTGGAAGAGGACAGTGCCCCTGGGCACCTCCTCTCCGACCATACTTTCTTCCAAGTCTGGATAACCTAAACCTTGGCTTTCCAAAATTTAGCAAAAATTTTACCCTAGCTTAGAGGTTTGCTTGTAACTCTAGCATAGAAAAAAATTATATATCTGTATATTATTTACACATTTATATATGTGTATACACCTATCTCCTGCCTTTAGAGACTCACAGTGGTTCATTAATTTTATCTTTTTATAGTTAGTAGCTATAATATGGGACAGATGGAGCCATAGCTCCCCAATGACAACTGCCCCAGAGGAATGACCACTCCCAATGTACATGGTCATGCTACCACCACCACCAAAATACCTGCTGATAAACAAGGCACAAGTGATTCTCAACTCCAGACGCATGCCATTTGTGTTCAGTGATTGATGTGACAAATGACTGCAGGTAATCTGGAACTCATATTAGGAATCGAATTTTGAAAGTAAGTTTTAGGACCTAGAGTGGACTCAGGGTTTCCCTATAACAAGGTCATCTCCCCCAGTGGCATCCCAATCTGCTCTCCGAGTCAGGGAGAAAGCAGTGGAGCAAAATCATGAGGACTGCCTGCAAGTTGATTTCAGCTGCCCTTATGGCTCTGGTAATCTGTGCACGCCCGTGCGACCGGACACTCTTCCACCCTGGGTGCAGGACAGGAAGTGGTCAAGAAGAGCTGCTAGAGAAGGCCAGTCTCACGGCGTCAAAGCAAGTCACAGTCATCTCTAGCTTCCAAAGCACACACTCCTTCTTGGAAAGCTTGTTAAAGTTTACTAAAATGCTCTTTGACTTTTCTCAGGAAATTCTCACCTCTATTAAAAGCATCTTATACTAAAGAACATTTTCTGTTTCTGAAGAATTACATTTGAATTTTGCTTTACCATTCCAAGGTCCTCTACGCAAGGTGGTGGTGGTAAAGTCATAACCATTTTGGAGTCTGTCTAACATTTTTATAGTTTCTGTTTATAGTGTCTTAGAAGGGGAAGCTGGAATGACTCCTGGATCACACTCTGGCAGGAGTTAGAAGAGTAGCTATTAGAGTCACACGGACATGGATTCAAAACCTAACGATCCACAGTTAGGGTTTGAATTCTCAGTGGGGAAAAGCTGAGAGCTTTCCCCCTAAGGTCAGGAACGCGGCAGGGATGTCCACTATCACCACTGCTATTCAACATAGTATTAGACGTCCTAGCCACAGCAATCAGACAACAAAAAGAAATCAAAGGCGTCCAAATCAGCAAAGAGGAAGTCAAACTCTCACTCTTTGCAGATGATCTGATACTTTATGTGGAAACCCAAAAGACTCCACCCCAAAACTGCTAGAATTCATACAGGAATTCAGTAAAGTGTCAGGCTATAAAATCAATGCACAGAAATCAGTGGCATTCCCATACACCAACAAGACAGAAGAGAGACAAATCAAGGAGTCGATGCCATTTACAATTGCACCCAAAACCATAAGTTAGGGTCCTGTGACCCTGGACAGGCCACCTGACCTCTGTGCCTCACTTTCCTCACTTATAAAAAAGCGACAATAGTAGTAACTTCTAGAATTCATCTGAAGATGAAATAATATAAAGCAGTTAGCATAGTTCCTGACATTAAGATGTGCTTCTACAATCAACCTATTAGCATGGTGTCTCATTAATATTCTAACACTTATTTCTTTTCTAAAAGCCTGGATTAACTGTCCAGTTGTTGTTTTTTTTAAGAGTAACTCATCCTTGTGATGATTGTAGGTGTTTCTCCTGAAACCTAGCTTCCTACCCATGAGATAAAAATGACACCACTTGCCCTGCTAATCTCACAGACCCGAGAGTCCACAGTATGGGAACGTATTTTGAAAACTGAATATGGAGAAGTTATTGACAGAAAATTTTAATCTGAAATTCATTATGCCAAAATAAGCTTATCATGAATTCCGTGGAGAGACAAAGACATATCAACAACACCATATCATGACTCAAGCCTTGTTCCCAAGCCTTCTCTAATGAATTTTAATTCATTTTAATCACATAGTGATTCACTCTCTTCATGTGATAGTGATTCACGTGTTTTAATTTGCCAAATGTTGCTTCTCGCTTATTTTCAGAAAGGTCGGTTGAGCTCTTTCTTAGGAAAGTCACCATTTGGACAGCAGATAATATGTCAATTATTATTTTATTTCAACCTAAGCCAAGTCATCTTTACTCCTAATTTAGATCACAACTCACACAGTGATGATTAAATTAGCCGCAGCATGGTGTAGCTGGCAAGGCATGAACTTCTGGGATTCGAATACCACATCAGCCATTTTTTAGCTGGATTTAATCTCCAGCCATTCCTTTTACCTTTCTGAACTTGCACCTGAGAAACGGCAACGGGACAGCTATCTGTTACAGGAGATGGTGACCTTAAAGAGGGGAGCACAGTGCCTAGAAACAGGAAATAGTCTCTAAGTGAGAATAATTTTATATTAGAACAAAAGAGCATCTACTTACAGTTCACAGATGCCCGCTCTAGCAGGAATGAGAGGCACAAGTTGCAGTAAAAGTTTGACACCATTCTGCCATTCTTCTTCTCTTTCAAATTCACAGTACAAGTAGCTACATTCATCAGAAGAAAACTGGTAGAAAACATAGGTATCTTGAAAGTACAAATTCTGGTCCACTGTTGGAAACAAAAAAGGGGAGGATCTGTTTTTTTAAAGTCTATTATTTAGCGAGTCATAAACCAAATAATAAATTGAAAGCCCTACTAATTATTAGGGAGCGCCCAGCGTTAGGATTATAATTATATATTCTAAGTCCATTCATGTTCACAATCCCATTGAACTAAAAGGGACTTACTGACCAACCTATTTTTATTACTTGAGGCTTTAGCCAGCATATTCATATATATTTTATGATTCTTCTGCTTCACAGATAGGTGAAATCAGTAACAATTCAAACAGTGGGGAGAATTTCTTGTGTATCTCAAAGCAAACAAATATATTTAATTACTTGAGTGATACACAAATGTAACAGTATCGCAAGTTTAAACTGTGGTTCTCAACCAGGGGCACCTGTGACACCCAAGCGACATTCGGCGGTGTCTGGTGACATTTTTGGTTCTCACTACTAGAGGGTGCTACAGGCATCTGGTGGGTAGAAAAAGTGATACTGCTAAACATCCTATAATGTACAGGACGGGCCCCTACAACAGGATTACCTAGCACAAAATGTCAATGCTACCAAGGCTGTTTTAAAAGGAATCAAGAGTTAGAGACTTATCCAAAAAAACACTGGCACAAATTTTTTTGCTCACCAGAAACATGAACCTCACAAGCAAGCTGGTAACATTCCTCAAAGGTAGTTACTGCTTTTCTCAATAAGAATATCAGGTGCTAGGTATCAACAACTCACTGAAATTACACCCACATCCCCATCCGTACTACACTGGGACTTGGGTATACCTTTCTGAATCTTACTATGCTCTCTGATCCTCAGTATTTATTACCTATGGAGACAAAGGGGCTTCCTAGTGACCAACTAGCACCTGCATGATAAAGCTAAATTAAGAATCCAGATTGCTTAACTTCTAATTCTTTAATTCCCTGGGCTCAACTAAGAAAAGTGCTATCTGCCATCTATTTTAGTTGCTAGTTAACATCAATTTTGTGTTCTGTTTAAACAGCTAATTTTCATATGTCATATCCCTAATTGTTCATGATTAGTCAGTTAAAATGGCGTAACATTCCACTCATAAAATCAGTTTCTGCTAATTATTCTAAGTACAACTAGATAAATCACACATTTAGAACAACTAAAGATGTCACTGATTAAAAAAAATTGTGAGCAGCCTTCTGAGTAGAGGAGAGGGTAAGGGAAAGACTCTTAGATGTAGTAGTCTATAAATCAGCAAGTACCTAATTATTTTGACAAAAGGTGTGAGAATTAACAATCAAAAGATGACTGGTCACTTTCATTTATAAAATGTGAGAGAATGCAAATATTTACCTGTGAAAAAAATTTCCATCCAGATTGTAACATCCTCTAGAAAATCAAGTAAATTTTGTTCTGGTAGCTTAATAAAATAATACTTCCGTGCTTTGAAAACATGTAATACTGACCTGATAACATAATTCCCATATCCAGTAGGAGCTGCCAGACCCCTATGGCCATAGATCTGCACTGGACAAAAGGACAGTGTTCTAGAAGCCAGTCTACCAGCTCTGACCCAACACAGCTCCTCCTGAACAAAAGGAAAGCCATTCATAGTAAGACAGTGTTGCCACTCATTTGCCCAAGAATTGATCATTAATATCATCCTTTTCATGTGCTTTTTTTAAACAAGGGACTCAATAATAAATGAACAGGCACCTCTTATTCATCTTTCCGATTTCAGCCCAGTATCACTTCCATAAGAAAACTTAGAATCATACCCTCTTATACTTTTGCTTCAAATCGCCTAGTAATTGTACATCCTTCTGAATGAATAATATCTGCTTTTCTCACTTCAGAATCATTTTCAGGATATCAGGGACTATGTATGTAACTTACTGTTAAACCCCAAAATTAGAATATTCCAGGCACATAGCTAGCAAGTTCTCAAAACATGTGTTTGAACAAATGAAGGAATAAATTTAGCAATCCATTATATAAAGATAATGCTTCTGCCTTGGTAAGACAAGCATCAAGGTGATGGTGATAAACTTTTATTCAACTCTTTATAGATTATTATCCAGTCTTTTTGAGAACAAAATAACTCCAAGAAAATTACACAAAGTTAGGACCACAGTGAGTGGTAAATAGTTTTGTTTGCTAACTCTCCAAACATATTAAATCCTAAAATTTGTCTCAAAGAACAATAAATATGACCATTATTCTTTTTAATATCGTCTAAGCAATATAGCTAAGCAGCCTAGATCATAAACTCATAAACCCAGATGTGTGTGACGGATTCCGCTAACCACATACACAAAAATATCCCCTGTAATCTGTCTTAAAATACACAACTATACTCAAAGCATGCCCCAGTCTGGGCATTACAGGCAGTATTTTCATGCCTACTTTTTCATCTTTATAAGCCTCAGATGGAAACTCAAAAGAAGACAACTTCTTGAAATACAGTTTTCATTTGAAGAAATTTCACTGAAAATCATTCTCCCTTATGAAAACATCACCAAAATGTTTTTTTTAAAGATGTATCGTGTAAATGGCTGTCTTTATTCCATATTTGATATTTAAGGACCAAAACACATCAACATTTATTTTATTCCTAAAACAGAAAAATACTGCTTATTTTTTGTGACTGGCCATAGTCAGCAATACCTAGAAATCACACAGTGACCAATAATATGAAGAAATGCCATGAGGCACTGCATTTTCAGAGTTATTTGTTTTGTGGTTGGAGTTTGTTTTTTTTTCTTTTTCTTTTTTTTTTTTTACACCCAACGTGGGGCTTGAACTCACGACCTCAAGATCAAGAGTCACATGCTCTATAGACTGAGCTAGCCAGGCGCCACTCTGCTGAGAAATTTGAACAAATATTCCAGCTTTTGATAAAGCATGAAGTGTCACTGTTTGAAAGATACTCTAAGGCAATTAGGGCAATACCAGACACATTTAGTTGCGGGT
This sequence comes from Callorhinus ursinus, assembly GCF_003265705.2. Taxonomy (NCBI): domain Eukaryota; kingdom Metazoa; phylum Chordata; class Mammalia; order Carnivora; family Otariidae; genus Callorhinus; species Callorhinus ursinus. The sequence continues at coordinate 38,700,935 of NW_027397074.1, forward strand.
TAGCATTAAGACATTAGAAAGATTAACTGTCAAGTAGACGGATGTTTTTTGAAAAAGGAGAAAACAGATCACAATAAACTAGGCAATTAGACAAAACAGTCAATATCAACTTCTAATTCTATAAGACACCTTTCATGTTAAAGGCTGAAAGCGTTAATTAATTCCTCAACACCTCTGTCAATTAGCCAGCATCTTTGAGCTTGCAAAGCACTTATCCCATGCATTAAAACACTGTATCATCATAATTCTTATTCTAAGAACAATCCAGTCCTCAACTTGCTCTCAGTGTCTGACCACCCGGAATAGGACACAACCAAACACTTACTAAGCAAACCAAACTGCCAAATTGCAAAAGGTGGCTAGATGGACGAGTATGTTTGCCTTGCTCACAGGTGATGGGGAAGAAGTTTCCTAGACTGGGGCTTCTCAAAATTGTGTTTAGGAGCACCTGGGGGATTCGGTTAATGTGTAGATTCAGGTGCAGTGTGGCCGAACAGGGCCCAGGTGATACTGGTGACCACAAAGCCCCAATCCCCCAGCTCTACCGTCTCACTGGGAAGGGCTCACTCTGTCTTGCCTGAGTCCACACACTAAAACATATGGCCAGAGTACTGCTGTGACAACAGTAGTTCGTCAGAGCCCCCCACCCGGCCAGCAAGCTCCTGTTTCAGTTGCTTGTGATCCTCTTCTCCTCCACCTCCAACTTGATCAAGTTATCCTTCAAATCTCCTTCAAAAATCCATCTGCACCAGGGAAAACCCCACTAGGAATAGGCATAAACACTATCCTTAATATCGCCAAAGCCAACAGCATGAGGTGAGGGGCCCTGCACTGAACTCCTACTCCCCGGGCTTGCTGACCAGGGCTGCAGCAGTCCAGCTACTGTACCTAAACCTACGGGACTTAGGGGAGAGCAACGAGGAAGAAAAGGGAGAGATGGAAGGGAGCGATCTGAACACCCAGTTCTTACAGTGTATTTTCAGTCTTGTACTGGATCCAGAAACCGTTTGAGTACATGTAGATCTAACTGGAGTTGCAATACGAGGCAGGAACCTTGTGATATGGAGGTGATTAGCTACGAGGCCAAGGTGACTGCTATAACAAAACATTAAACATTATCTCAGCTCCAATTTTTGGAGCTGAAAATTTGATTTCTCCTGGTCTCCTTCTGTCTCTAGTTGCATTTTTAGCAATTCATTCATGGTACTGCAGACAGAACCCTAATCTCAAATGTAAATGGGGTGATGGTATTTAGAGACTTACCTGAAGAGCAAGAAACCAGTATGATTTTTCCTATAGTGCAAAAGGAATAGAAAAGATCTCAAAGTGAAAGTAATTCTCATGTAGGACACGGGGAACACTTCACCTCAATTTACTACCAGACAAAGGAAAATGACTCATCCTAGGCAATCATATTAGCACTTTATCTTTAGACCCAGGGCACTCATCAATCCTTAGATTATGGAAGATGGAAGTTCTGGCCCAACCACTGGGAATCTGAAATAGCACAGCACATGCTCTCTCCCCATTCTACTCCCACTGAACCCTAAATGTGTTCTAACTTGGATGGATGGTTCTTTTCCATGAACCTCATTAACGTATGTCTCCCAATGCTTTTTTCAATCTATATCCATGGAGACCACAAAAAACAACTGAGAGCAATGACACATCTTACACATAGCCTTATGTGGTAGCTAAAAAGAATCATAGGAGCCTGTTCATGACTAGACCCAAAGTCATATCCAACCAGTTTTTATTTTTTAAAAATGAAAAAAAAATAGATAGATTTAAAGTTGATACCATCATCTATTAAAAAAAAAATTAAAAAGGCGCTATGTGAAGTGGTCCAGCCAGGACTGCAACCACTCTTCTCACCTGTCATGTCTACTTGGCCCGGGCCCTAAACTGAAGGTTCTCAGACCTTGGGCTATGAATTGCTTACGGGGGGGTGGGGGGTTGGGGGATCAAGCTTTTTTCAAGAGGTTCATGAGTCCATATATACAAAAACATGCTTTCTCAACAGAATAGATCATGTCTAACCTAGGTCATATTTTTCAAAACCTATATATGTACTAATGTGGTTAATTTAATATGGGATTTTCGGGCACATGGATGGCTCAGTTGATTAAGCATCTGCCTTCGGCTCAGGTCATGATCCCAGGGTCCTGGGATCAAGTCCTGCATTGGGCTCCCTGCTCAGTGTGGAGTCTGCTTCTCCCTCTGCCCCTCCTCCTCTGTTTTCGTGCTCTGTATAACTCTCTCTCTCTCAAATAAATAAAATCTTTAAAAAAATTTAATATGGGATTTTAAAGTATTAATTCATTGTAGTTCTCCCAACCTCCCCACCCACCCTTGCTCAGTGGTGCCTCAGAAAACAGATTCTGCCAAGAGTCTGATTAGAAAGTAGTTGGTAGCATGGGATAGTGACTAGAAAAGAACATTAAGGAATAATTTAGGGTATGGATAATAGTTACATAGGTGTATATAATAATCAAAAATTCATCAAGCTGTACCCTCAAGAATTGTGCATTTTAAGTCATGTCTCAATGAAAAGGAGGTCTTCTTACTCAAAAAGGTTGGGAATCACTATCCCCCAAATCCAGGCCATGATGAAATTTTTCCCAACTGTGACAAATGGAAAAAACAGGAATATTATAATGAGTTTGTGATAAAGCTAAATTTAGTTAACTGAATGGAATGTCCTTATTCTGAGAATCTTTCCTACCATTTTTAAGATTTATTTATTTATTTTGGGGGGTAGTGGCAGAGGGAAAGGGAGGCTCAAGCAGACTCCACTCTGAGCCTGAGGCAGGGCTGGATCTCACGACTGTGAGATCATGACCTGAGCTGAAACCAAGAGTCAGGGGCTTAACCAACTGTGCCACCCAGGTGCCCTTCCCTACTTTTTTTGGTGTCATTTATTCTGAGTACTCTTCCTATTCTTTATGGTATATCGCAATCTCGTTTCTGTAAGAAAAAATGATAATAAATGTTTTTTTGTTTTATCTTTATAATTTAGTTTTGGTATTGTTTAATACCTTTAGTTGACAAAATAAAAGGCTGGTAATCCACTTTTGTTTTCTCTTTAAATGGCTCCATGAAATGAGAACATGTGTCCTCAACTTTCTAAGTGACAATTCTCTAAGTCCAGCTATACTTTAAAACTGACCATTAGCTCATCCATTGCCTTTTATACCTCTGCCCATATTCACAAGCCAAGATGGAGAAATGCCAACCATTTGCCACCTTCCCTTCCCCCTCCTTGCAGCACCCAAGGAGGGGCTCATCCTCACCTGGTAAGTTAGAGCAGAATTCTCTCTCCCATAGATCTCCCAAGAGTATTTCAAAGAACCTTGATAAGGTCCCTGAAGAAGGCGCCTATGCTTATTGAAGTCCCAGTGCAGCACATGCACAGTACAAATATATAAAACAACACATTTCAGAGGAAGCAGAGCAGAAACTCTCTCAGGAACCCATCCACTTGTACCTGGAGATTCCATACCCTAACTTCAGAACTAGGAGTCTACTGTCAACAAATATTCAGCTGAGTTAAGAGAAAAAGCACCATCGGTACCCCAAATAGACACTTCAAACAAACAAATCCTCCCAGTACTGATACAGCCCAGCTCTTTGTGATCAAGGTTATGATTTCAGCACATTTTTTTTTTTTTTTATTCAAGGAGCATTTTTGACAAGGCGTTAGAAAACTGTGTTACCTGTAAAATCCCTTGAGGTTCACTCTGTCCTTTATCAGGTCAGTTGCCTGAACGATAATAATATTCCTCAATGCTCTTCCTGCACAAGAAGAATTCTCTCCATAAATCTAAATGGAAAAAGACAGTCTCCGTAAATTTAGAATAATATGACAATTTGTAAGCTGCCAATAGCACACCATGTAAAAAAATCACGCCCATGTCCCTAAGTTTAAAAACACTTTAGCCTACGTAGCTACAGACCAACTACTACCCATTTTATTTTTGCTATTGGTCCACTTGTGCTATTAAGCTACAGTAACTATTTTCCAAATAAACTGCTTTAACTACAAATAATCTTTTATACCAAGTTGCCAGAATAAAATATGTTTTTTTAAAGAGTTTCTATCAATCAGCAAATTGAAGCATATTTATATTACATATTACTCTGCCATATTGATAATGCTTTCACGTAAAAGTCTCGGAAGATGGGAAAATAACGTTTTCCTATCAAGTGAACATCTCACTCTGTGACACAATGTGATAGGCTGCTGTCTGCTTCACTCTTAAGATTCACTCAGCTGCAGCGCTCATTGTTAATTCCAAGCATCCTGGTTTCATCTACATCATGATTCCACCTAGCAGATAAAAATTTTACTTAACCTCCTTTTTCATTTTCTAATTCACCCATAGGCATCTCTGATTCTTAGAGGATGAAGGAGGGTATTCCTTAGATCCAAAGAGGTCCATGTCCTACTTTATATACTACCTCCTGTCTCTATAATTGGTACCTTCCTCCATAGTGCAATGTTGCTTCACAAAAGAAGCTAAATGAAAATGAACTGTCTTCATGCTCATGAAAATTAATATATGTTGGGAATGCATGCTATATCTGCTTACTTATTTCTTGGTGAACCCTTTCTGCACCTACACTATTTTGCACCTATTGAATATTTTATATCTTCTCTTGAAGCAAACCAATTAATAGTATATTGACTATGACTTGACAGGGAACATTTCAACCCCATCCTTACACTTCCTTAATATTCCTATTATCACTTCCTAAACACAACCTGATGAGAAAGTGTGAAGGGCAGGAAATGATTTTTTAACATGTTGCAACTGTATACAAAGCAAAACAAAACAAAAACTGCACCAAGTCAGATGACAGAAAGTACTACCCTAGGGTGAGGGATGGGCTGAATGGGTGATGGGCATTAAGAAGTCACTTGTCATGATGAGCACTGGGTGTTCTAGGCAAATGATGAATCACTAAATTCTACTCCTGAAGCCAGTATTATGCTGTATGTTAACTAACTAGAATTTAAATAAAAATTTGGAAGAAAAGAAAAAGTACTACCCTAAAAGAGGTACAAGTCAGCTCACCCTTGACGGGTCCTGACAAGGTATCAATGTTCATTCACTCAGTCTTTAATGAGCGGCTCTCAGACCCCATTCTAGATGCTGAGGATACAGTAGTGAACAAGGCCAAAAAGTTTCAGACCTCACAATGCTCACAGCCTCATGTTACTCTTTAAAAAAAAAAAAAAAAAGGAACTCTTTGTTGAATTATTTTTAAACACAATGAAGGCTTCCCCATCTTTTTGCAATGAACATAGATATTCTGCTAATAGATAACTATAAATATAAATAATCCCCTCTTACACCAAGTTTTTAGTGTAAAATACCCACTATTTTAAAAATATAGCATTTCTATTAACACAGCAAATTGGAAAAATATATATTTAACTCCGCCATATTGATAACACATTCATATAAGGACTTGGGAGATGGGAAAGTATTTCTTCTTCTGTCTGATGAACATCTTGTACCATGACACAATTATCAGAGCATTTCAAAGGACTTCAGCTGTGTCATCCCCAGGTGAAGGAGACAGTGTGCCCAGGGGCAAAGGGAAGAGCTGTAACTAGAGAATTCTACATCAGGATTCATAAATCATTGTTTCAGAAAATGCAGTAAGAGCAAAGAATCATACCTGGGAAGGAGTGTGTTCAAGGTATGGATTGGAAATTCTTCTCGATAGAGTCTATTTTGAAAGAAAGAAGAGGGGAAAAATTAGAACTAAACAAACCTTTGTACCAGCAGGGACAATGTCTGCAATAAGGCAGGTCTAGCAGTTGTCTAAACCAAAAAATGTGATTAAATCTCAAGTCATGGGCCATAAAGGATTCATGTCCTTATTCTCATTCAGTGTAAGCATCTGGTCAACATTCATTCCAATGGGACAGGTTATTCCATCTGAACAGCTCCCAACCGAAAGGTTACAACTTTAAGGAGTACCATGAAAAGATGGAGGTTTTCATACTTGCAATTTTATTCTCTGTGTGATTTCATTCTGTTTCTCCTTTCCTTTTCATTTCCTCTTTTACCAGCTAACTCAGACACCCATCACTATACACTTCAGCCTCTCCGTGGATCTCCCTGACCTCTGGTCACGCCCCTGCAGGCCATCCTGCAAACCTCAACTGAACAACTGTCCCCTTGCCTTACAGTGGGTCTCTTACTGCTTAGGTGAGTCCATCCGAACCACCACGGTCTGCCTTCAACAGGTTTCCAGTATTCATTCTCCCTCCACTTCCCTACAGGACAAGACCTCCTCATCAGAAGAGCTCACCACTCATACCCGCCTCTGCTCACACCATTCTCCACACTGGAGAGCCCTCCATCTCTGCTGACACTTCCCTGAATCCCAGCAGACTTTGAAGTCCAGGTTTAGCGGAGTCACCTCCTGGGGGAAGCTCCTCCCACCTGCCCCGGTCCACTGGGGTTTGTCCCTCTTTGCAGCTCTGTTTTTCTGTACTATTCATGTAGCAGCTTCTGGATGCTCTGCATTGCGGGCTGTCAGTAAGTGCATTTGCCCCAACTAAATCCACAAGCTCCTTGAGGGGGTGCTCACTTTCACAGCATCTAGTATACAACCTTGCACAGAAATGTTTACTTTGCTATTCATTTATTTATAGATATTTACATCTCTCTATCAATTTAGTAAGTATTTGCTGAATGATTTGAATTGTAGGAGCTAATTTTTCATACTTAATGATCCAGTGGGCAGCACCATCACCCACATATGCCTAAGCACAATAGAAAACTATTATCATTTCCCATTGTGGTATGGGGAACAGAAAAGAGAAACTAACATTTACTGAGCTCCCAACCTATGTTTAAAAGCTCTTTACACCTCTATTCCAAGGCTTGCTGTCTTTTGAGATCCCATCGTTTTTAGTCTGCCGCCTCCACTTCTCAAAATCATTGGCTAAATTACAAAACATACCCTGCCAATCATCGCCTTCCAGCATCTGAACCTTCTACCAAACCTTAATCTAAGGCACAATTCCCATTCTGCAACTTCCCCACTCCACATGGTTCCCCTATTACTTATCTTAGACTGAAAGAAACATACAAACTCTCTCCAGAGATGCCAATTGGTTTACTCTGCTAAAGATTTGCAAAGGCTTCAAAGAAAATGAAATTTACAAAGGTAGACAGGCCATTTTTAATTCCCATGTATTAAAATAAAACATCCACCCACCCCTTCTGGTGTGGTATTATACACACTCCCGATCAGCCCTTCTCAAGCCTTCTGTCGTCTGAGCCTATGTAATATATTCACTTATTGAAATACCAAACAATTTAAAATTTGCATATGCACTAGCTTTATCATTTGAAGATGAATCATCATAAGTGATTTTTCTCCCCCTAAATAGACTTCTAAAAGTCAATATGGCAGGCCAGGACTGACAGTCTTTGTTACTCATCTAATTGCCTGAATCAGCTCAGGAAAGCAACTACTTGACATGATTTAGTTTAAAAAAAAAAAAAAAAAAGCTTTCTAGGTAGAAACAAGTTCTCAAGAACTAGGTAGGGGCACATCCACAAAAGAAAGCAAACCATTTCCTTTCTTCCGGCTGCCAGCCTAAATCTGGCTGTCTCCACACTAGTGTTACACTCACACAATTCTACTTCACAGAAACTTCCTCGTGGATGGCTGGTTTCAAAAAGATTGGTAAGGTGAGTAAATAAAGCCATGCGATTCTTCCATGCTGACGAGGTAACAGTGACAGATAAGCTACTAGCCCACAGGGAATCAGCAAGAGCAACACAACAAGAATGGCCTTTTCCAGAACACAATACCTACATTTGTTGTCGTAAACTCCTGTGAAGCGCTCTCTTACCTGGGCCCAGGAGGGCTCTGTTTCATTAACTCCAGAACAGTGGCTCTCAAACTCCGCTGGGCTCCAGAAAGCCACAGAGCTCCCTGCAGAACTCAGTAAAGTTCTGATGTGTTAAACTTAAAACAACTCTCCTAACTACATGCTTTACAGACCACTTTTTGTTAGTTGTTGATACTGACCCAAAATAGCAAGCGTCAAAGACCTTGAGAAAAAAGAACATGGGATAGTCTATCCTCGACCTCGATTTTTAAGAGGTATTAGGAAATTATGTAATTTTTGTCATAGGAACACGGTAAGGGGCACCTTACAAGAATCTGAGAATCACTGCTCTGAATCACCTCAAGGATTGCTCTCCAGCATTTACTTGAAAGAGTATCACAAGAGCACACTTAAAAATGCACCCCTTTCTGTTTCAATATTCTTTCCTAATATGTCATCAGCTCTTTTTGTCCCTTCTTTGAATCCCTTGATTTTATTTCTCCTCTGAGTATTCCAAGGCTTCATCTAATCCTTCCGGTAGCAACGAACTTCCATTCATTTCTCATTTACAAAGCACCTACTGAGCTCCTTGCCAGGCACTGTGGGAACTTCCAGAAACATACACAAGAATGTGATACTATTCCTCATCTAAATCTATTTATCAGAACACAAAGGAGCTAAAGAACACTTTAAACCCATGAATTCTTTTACTTGATCCTCATTTCCTTTCAATTTACTCTATAATCTTGGATGGCTGTTCCCAGTGATACAGAGTGTCCTCTTTTAAATGGCTCTCACCATAATATTTCATAATACAATGTCCAGGTGAAATGATGCTTTTTTCCCCCTTTATTTCCAATTTCCTAGAATTACTTCAGCTACATGCAATGATACTTTCATGAAAGACATATATCTACCATAGAGAGAAGACTAGTAACAATACAAATGAAATTAGATTTTAATTCAAATTTATTTCTTCTCCTTTCCATTTTAGTGAACCATGGAAAAGGATTCCCTGAATGATTCTAGGAAAATATTTTTCATATTTTAAACATGTAATAGAAAACTGCAACCCTTTAATATTCACATATGAACTTCCAGAAACAAACAATGGCATAACTCAAAGGGGTAACTGGTTAGCAATCACGTATTACCTTCATTTTTTTAAAGTTAGGTGTCCACTAAAGTTAAATTATAATGGTCCAAGATGCTGGGTCTGAACCAAACACAGAACTCATTACAGAGTCAGTGAAAATATCTTACTATACTATATGATAGACTTACAGCATATTTCTTATCAGCTCTTAAAGGGCATGCCTTAATACTCTCCTTAGATTGAATTAAAGCACATAGGTGGCCAAGGGGAGAGAGAATGGAGAAAGACCGAATCACTTCAATCCCCGCAAAAGTATGACCTGCTCTCTTTCAAAGGGGAACCAACAAGAACTACCAAATGTATTGATGTCTTGAGAATTCAGTTCCTGACATGACTTTCTGTCACCTGCAGCCACTGCCCTTTCCCTATTCTGGGCCATCAAGTAGAAGATGAAGACATCACAGTGGAATGAGTACACTTGCTTCTCTTACAATCCTAGGAAACCAGAAAGCTTCCGAAGTTACCAGAGGGCCCCTGTGTAAAGAGATAACTACCGGCTCAAACAATAAGTGCTGTGATGCAGCAGGCTGTCCAGCAGAGTTCTAAGACTATGAGCCCTTTTTAAGCCCCAGGATACACTTCTAGCTCAATCAGAGCTTGAACATGGTAAAAGGGACCAAACCCCAGCCTGTATGTGGGCTTGAGAATTACACAGCATCACAAGTTAGGCATTACACAAGCTGGAGCCAATTGCTAAAAGGGAAGCATGGGGCAGGGCGCCACCACCCTCCCCCAAGCTCTGGCTGTGGTTCAGGCCCACCACCATGTCCTCCGGGCTCCAAGGGATGTGCTCCCACCAGTCAGTCACTGCCACAAAGGCCATTTGTAATAGCACCTTCTCTGCATAGCCTTGCCACACCAACGTCAATCATGATCTCAAAATTGTATTTTTCTACTGCCCAGTGTCATGTTAAGAAAAACGGAATGTAAGGAAAAGTGGCAGAAATGTTTACTGAGCACCTCCTTTCTCTATAGCACTTTCCCATAATAGTAACTGCGCCCATCTACTCTCATTTTTACAGGGACAGAGAAATTAAGAAATTTACTTATATGGGGTTCCTGGGTCATGGAGTCGGTTAAGCGTCTGCCTCTTAATTTTGGCTCGTGTCATGGTCTCAGAGTTGTGAGATCGAGCCCTGCATCATGGCATCTGCTTAAGATTCATTGCCTCCCTCTCCCTCTGCCCCACTTCCTGCCCCCCAGAAAGAAAGAAGGAAGGAGGGAGGGAAGGAAGGAAGGAAGGAAGGAAGGAAGGAAGGAAGGAAGGAAGAAAGAAAGAAAGAAAGAAATCTACTTAAAATCCCTGAGCTGGAAAGTTACAGAGCCAGGACTGAAACAAAAGTGACTGATTCCAAAGCCACCACTCTGCTGTAATACACTGCATGCTATTAATTAATTGGGTTTCTACATGCTACAGATTGTGCTAAGTATTTCACATGCAACATACCACTTAATCTGTGAAAAACTTCGAGGTTGGTACTATTATTAATTCTATTCCCCAGATGACAGAACTAGACTTCAAGACGTTAAGAAATTTACCCAAGTTTGCAGCCCAAGCCCATCTGTAGTTACTACTCCACAGGTGTCATTTATGGATTGTGATGATGTAAGAGTAACATGACAAATTGAGTGCATCTCACTGCATTAAGAAGTCACAAAGAGCACTAGATCCAGTGATTCTCAGCCCCTGGATATAAATTATAAGCCATCTGAGAAACTGAAGAGAAAAACCCAACAGGAGCTCACGTCCCACCCCCAGACCACAGAATTAGAACCTTTAGGAGTAGGACCTGGGCGGTTTCTGCCAAGTTCCCCAGGTGGTTCTAATGGGTAACCACTGTACAAATCAGTGGTTGGAATTGGCAGTTTGAACCTCTTATCATCCACTTCAGCTATGAGACCTGGAGAACTCTTCAAACTGCCTCCCTCACAGCCCCGGCTGAGTTCAGAACCTAGTAGAGGTACAAGTCCTTTGACCGAAAGCACTGGGATCTGTGGCTGAGCTCCTAAGTCTGGCTTGTGTAAAACAAAGGGCCAGTGTTTCTGGAAATCCCACCTTGTCCCTGTTTGTGTTATGTGTTTTATTTTTACCCCATCCCAGACACAGCCCTAAGCCAAGGTACCTTCGTGTCTGCAGAAAAGGAAGAAGCTACATACTTTCTGAAAAGGCATACCCTTTTAATGGCATTCACAGCATTAAACTTAGTTTTTACTTCCCATTAGTAAAGGACGCTCTTCTAGTATAAACATGTTTGCCTCACTTAAAAGCTAAAGTAGAAAACTGAAGTGGGTTCTAGGAATACTTATAAATATTTCAAAATCTTTCCGGCCTACCAAAATAAATCAGCAAGAACCAGCAGGTTCTGGGGAAATATACACAATAGGTACAAAAGAAACAAACCCCAACATGTCATCAACTTGATTTTTATTCAGTTCTTGAGAAAATCTTTCTTCTTGTTGCGTTTACAAGCAAAACAATAGTTCTGCCTAACATGGTGGGCTTTTCTGGTTAATGCAATCACAGAAAAGCCTTTAAAATTTAGGAATCAAGTCACTAAAGATTTTAGAACAGTTAAATTAGCAAGCCTACTTACCTCCACTCATCACTGGATTCCCTACTTGTATTAATATCAACCCACCCAGTCACACCTGGACTCCAAGATGAACCCTTTCCACAGCCACCAACATGAAGATACTCCCACCGAGACACTGTGAAGCAGCAAAATAATCAAAGAACTGCACTACAACCCATGGAATAAATATCCATGAGTCCATACTGATATAAATGATTCAATTTATAAATGTTGGGCCAAGCAGGCTGGAGGGAGTGGGGATCTTATCAGAATTCCAATTACTAAATTTAAGAGGAGGAAAACAAGATCACCATTAGGCAAATAGCACAGTACTAAATATTGCAGACAAAAAAGAAAGAAAGAAATCAGCGGATACCAAAATTAGTGGACACAAAGGGTGATATACAGGCTATCTGCTCAGTGTCAATGTGGCTTCTCACAAGAGAGAAAGTACGGAGGAGAAGAGAGTCGCTTTTCAGTGTAGTATAGCAGACCTCACCCTAATTAAGTGATAAAAGCTATCGCCAATCATGAGACACGTTGACATCATTTGCCCGCTGAAAGGATACAATGAGGAAGGCACTTTTATGGCATTTTTGTAAAACTGTGTGTCTGAATTCAATGAGAAAACAGACAACTCCAAATCGAGGGGCATTCTTCAATGTGAGTAAGCCTTTAACTCTGCAAAAATTGTCAAGGCTCTGAAGGACCAAGAAATACTGAGGGTCTCTCCCCAGGTTGGAGGGAACAAAAGGAAATGCAATGAAAGGCCATGTGTGATTCTGAACTCGGTTAAGGACCTTGGTGGGACAATGGGCAAACTCCGAATGAGGTCTATATTTGAGTTAATTGACTATGAATGCTGTTTTTGTCCAGTGTACTGTGGTTACATAAAATGTTAACATTTGGGGAAGCTGGATGAAGGTTTTAAGAGGACTCTTTGTACTATTTGTGAAACTTGTGAGTCTGAATTTATTTCAAAAGGAAAAGTTGAAAAAAAAAAGTAATGGCCTCTTTCCTCCCCACAAATAAAATTTCAAAAAAAATTCAAATATTATTTCAAAATAAACCATCTATTTCTTTGCTAAATGCTGCGTGGCCCTTACCATGACACTATCTCGGGCTGCAAAACAGAATGACCCTACTTGCCGCCCTGCACACTCTGACCTCTAGAACAAATCAGATTTATCTCCCTAAAACATCTTCTTACATATCACCTTGTTTGTTTTTTAAATAAAGTATCTGTTTAAAAAATACAGTTTGGTCTCGCTGAGTGCTCACAATGCGCCCAGCAGATGATACCCTCAATGATACCCTGCCACACTTCTGTCCTAGATACGCTCTGCTCTAGCCAGGCAGACTGTCCAATTTTAACTATGCAAACAGTACACATTCTCACCTCTGTGCCCAAGCCCTGGCCATCACCTCTGCTCCCTGCATTTCTCTACATTTCCACACCCTGCTCTTCCTGAGATCCACGCAAATGCTGCATGAAGCCCCCTCCAGGCCCGAGCCTTCCATGACTAATCTCTTCCCCAAACACTCTTAACGCTTGTCTTTATCTGCCACTAGGATATAATGCCTCCTGCCATCTCTCCTCTGCCAGCCTTGCAACCCCCCAGTATTTACTGGTCCCTTCTGTAAATCAAGGCCCTTCTATGGTGTGTAGCAGGGGATGACCACCCAGTGGTGACTTTTCCCCTTGTTACAGTACCTGATGTTCCAGACTTTCAGGCCAAGTGGCAAACGTGATATTACCACCTCAAAATCCATGAAACCCATTGCCACCTCTGCCATACCACCACCGCCCTTTTTTTTTTTCTTTTTTAAGATTCTATTTATTTATTTGACAGAGTGAGAATAAGCAAGGGGAACAGCAGAGGGAGAGGGAGAAGCAGGCTCCCAGCTGAGCAGGGAGTCCGATGCAGGACCCAATCCCAGGACCCTGAGATCATGACCTGAGCTGAAGGCAGACACTTAACAGACTGAGCCACCTAGGCACACCCCACCCCCACTTTTTTTTTTTTTAAGATTTTATTTATTTATTTGATGGGGTGGGGGGGGAGAGAGAGAGAGACCACTACCCTTCCTTTCTCTTATTTCTCAATTCTGTTTTAAATGGTCGAGTATGCAGCAAGAGTATATACGTAGTTTACTTCTATACACTGAATTATTTATGTGCTCATTTTAAAACTTAAAGATACATTTGAATACTAATTGTTTCTCTGTAGTGAGAAACACTTCCATGAAGTCACTTTGTGTAGGGTCTTCAAGAGGAAAAAAACGTTCACTTTTCTTCTATGTTACTGGCAAGTCAGAAACATGCCAAAGAAATACACCCTGGAGCAGCCACCTTTCTTTCCTTCCTTGGCTCTGGAAATAAATTAGTCTCTTCAATGTTTCTTCTTAATTTGTATATAAAAATTTTTGAAAGCTATAAAGGTGATAATGTTGTCTTCCAGCAGAAGGAAGATTTAGAAAACTAGATCTAGATTTTCTTTCTCAATTACTCATATAAGACATATGAACAACCTCAGAAATACAGCACAAGAAAAGACATCCTGAGGTCACCTGACCTACTCCACAGCCTTCATCTACACTCTGAGTCAGGTGGGAATCTGGATCAGGAGTCTATAAACTACAGCCCACAGATCAAACCCAGCTGCCACCTGTTTTTCATAAAGTTTTACTGGAACACAGATGCGTCCATTTGTTTACATATGGTCTCTGGCTATTTTCTTGCCAAAAATATTTACTCTACAGCACTTCACAAAAGAGGTTTACCAACCCTGGTCTAGATTATCAAATTTTACAGAACAGAAGGTACCCTATAAAATCCCTAACAGTACATTCTCGTGCTCAATTAGTTATTGATGAGAATTTCTTTCCCTCCTGAACCACATTATCTCCCACTGCCATTGGAGGATTATTTGCTCCAAAAATGTTTAAGGCACATTTCCATCTTCACTTACATATCACATAAAAGCAAGAAATAGGTCAAGACAATTTTTGGCTCCCAAGATTAAAACAAACAAAAAAGGAACAATTAGTTTTACAAACTCCTTCTAAATTAGGAACTTCTAACCTTTACCATAATGTAGACAAGTCTAGACTTCACAAAAACTAATGCCAAGGGTCAAATATACAAAAGTACTAGTAAATGCAAGAATATCCTCTTTCAAATATCTGAATCTTGCACACAGTAGTCTCTCTGCTTGGAATGACTTCCTCCTCATACATTTAAATTTTCATTGAGTTTATGTTAAAATGTATTCATATGCTCAGTACTCCCCTCTTAGAGCTTCTTATGTACTTTCAATGTATTTTAGATTCCAGATACTTATTAACATTTAGATTCCCCCTAATTCATTATAAGAATCTTAAAGGTAAGGTCTATATTTTACTCATATATATAAATATCCATAATATCTAACATGATTCATTGCACAGTTAATCCTCACTGAATGCTTGTCAAGGAAAAACAAATCCAGCTCTGATAATACCTTCCTTAAACCCTCCCCCCTTCGGGAGTTTACAGCTCCTTCCTCCATGCCCTGCACCACCTTCTCCTGGGATGCAAGCCTTGTGTGGTGGTTGCGAGCAGAGCTCTGAATTTATATGGCTTAGATTCAAAGCCCATCTGTATTATGTGTCCTTGAACAAGTTATTTAAACTTCTTTCTGCCTCTCTTTCACGTCTTTAAATGGGAGAAATAAAATCCACTCATAAGGTTGTTGTAAGGATTAAATGACTTAAAACAGTGGTTCTCAAACTTTACGCATCTGGAGGGCTTGTGAAACCAGATTGCTAGGTCCCATCCCCAGAAGTTTTGGGTTTAGGAGGTCTGGGGATGCCTATGAATCTGCATTTCTAATAAGCTCCTAGAGGATGTTAATGCTGATAGACTACACTTGGAGAACCACTGACTTAAAATATGCATAGAGTTTAAAAATAAAAAATGTATTTATTTATTTGACCGAGAGTGCGCACAAGCAGGTGGAGCAGCAGCGAGAGAGAGGGAGAATAAGATTCTCCAACGAGTAAGGAGCCCGATGCAGGGCTCGATCCCAGGACCCTGGTATCATGACTTGAGCCGAAGGCAGATGCTCAACTGACTGAGCTAAGCAGGGGCCCCAAATATATGAAGAGTTTAGAAGAGTGCCTGCTGTATAGTGAGTGTTAACTAATGTTGTTGAGCACTCAGCAAACTTTATTATTACCATGTCCATGAATGTGGGTCTCCCCTACTACACTGTAAGCTTCTCAAGGGACAGGACGGTATGTTTTTCATCCACATCCTTAGGCCAGGACAGAGTGCCTATGACAAAGCCACACGAGTAGAGCACTGGCAGAATTCTCAGCCTCTCACCCAAGGATCTCCCTGGTTGGAAAAGAAAACAGGATTTGTGGGGAAGAAAATTCTCCTACAGGCAACATGCCCAGGGGTTTCACATCACACATGACCCAGGAGGGTTAGGTCCCATATCCCATACTTGGGAGTCTGCAAGAGCAAACTCATAATCAGTGAGCTTTTACAAGGCTCTTGGGACCAGATCTGTTCCCAAATGGGTGCAGAGTTTCTATGGGTTCTGTCAAAGATAAGCACCTGTCGATACTTCTGTTTAAGACTCTAGGTACAGTCAGGGCACCTGGGTGGCTCAGTCGGTGAAGCACCCTACTCTTGATTTCAGCTCAGATCATGATCTCAGGGTCATGAGATGGAGCCCAGCACCATGCCTGAGTCCGAGCCGAGCCAGGTGTGGAGTCTGCTTAAGATTTTCTATCTCGCTCTCTGCCGCCCCTCTCTGACACTACCCCATGCGCTCTCTCTCTAAACACACACACACACACACACCCCTCTAGGTATAGTCAATTCTTATACAAACAAGAATTTCATCTGGACGCTGCCAAGCGCAAATCCTGTCACTCATTCGAAAGTTATACCTTTCTGATTATTAACTACTTACCTTCTTTAGCATTCCCAAATCTTTGAGTTAATAACTGATTTTAGAATTGGAGAGAATCAATATTTACCTAGCAGTCTACAATTTCACATATGCAGCTTACGAAGTTCAGGACACTTGCAACGCTAGGGTTAGGACACAGATCCTCTGCAATTTCACAAATAATCCTAACAGCAGCACTGTGACCCCCCGTGCAGACATTTGGTATCAGGCAAGATCATTTTTCTAGCTCCCCGAAGTCACTTAAAGCAGCTGGGAACGACTGCTGTTTATTGTGTGTAATTCCAGTCTGAAGGATCATTCTCTCGATGGTCGTAGAACAGCCTCATCTCATCGGTCAACAGCTTGCCATCTGCCACAAGGAGCAGGCCTGTGCCCTCCTCTTCAGGCTCTGATTGCCCAGAGAACGTGAGCTTAGTTGGCCTTCACTTACCACACAAGCACTCAGCAGGCACTTGAGTCTTACAGGCTTGTGAAACTTTAGCTTGGGTCACACGTCCTCCTTCCGCTCATGTCCTTGACTTTTTTAAAATCTGAGGTCGACTGAAGGCTCGCTGTAGAGCCACACCAGCTTCTTTCACTTCCTTCTACTTTTCCAACACCTTCTACCAATAATACTACAGAATTGGAATTCCATTCCCATCTTGAGCATCTTTCCTTTTAGTGTTTCCAGCTATGATACCCTATTACTTCCCTTAATCTGTTAAAATCCGATTCCACAAAGCACAGCATTCAGGACAGGGCCCCTTCTCTAAAGCAGACCGAGCCCGGGCAGGTTTGTGCCGCACTCTGCTGCCACTGGGTTTATTGTCCTGACTGTAAGCACACATCTGTCCATCCCTGGACCCTGACTGACATGTCCTTCTACCTCCACTGAATCTCCCTACCAAATTATTTCTTCTAACCTGTCTACACATCTTTTCCTTTCTCTAGTAAGTCATTGTGGAGAGTCCTTCTTCAAGCTGTTTCCCTCCTCCCCCAACTTTCTACTCCGGCACAAAGGCCCACTCCGGTCCTGGCCAACATAACCAGTGATCCTTCAGTCAGGACAAGAAAGACAGACCTTACCCTGCAGGTCACTGGGGCAGTGTTTAGATGTTCTGGAACTCAAGGTGATCTTGAGTTATTGGGGCTCCCCCTGGAAATCCCCCTTCCACCATCACAGACATCAGCAATGGCCCATCAGTTCTCCCGGCTCATGACGGACCTCCCAGTAGAACCTTCTGGAATGCTAATGACAACCACCTGGCAAGTATTATCTTCCTCAGGTCTCATCTCAGCTAATCTCAGACGCTACTAATCAACAGGTATCTACATTCTTCCACCAAGTGTGGTCTGTGGCGCAGACCTGAGCACTTCTGGGAACTAGAGATCCTCAGGTTCCACCCCACACCGATGCAGTCAGACAAGGCTTTACAAGATTCCCCAGGTGAATCATATCACAGCAAAGATCACAGAGTTTTCACCTATACTACCTAGATATAAAATCCTACTTCCGCTACACGTTTCTAAATCATAAAAAGCCCTTGAAGGTATCAACAGAGGTCCTCGTCAAAAAGGATTATATGGGCAAGATCAGTTTTGAAAATGTTGCTTATTCTATTCTCCCTCCTTAAAGATGAAAAAAAATGCACTTAAGGATATTGGAGATGTTAAAGAACTTCTGCAGTAATCCCATGTTTCTCAAACATATCTGGCCAAGGAATTAAAAAAATTTATTTCTATAAACATGTTACCATCTCAAAGCACGTTATTGGTGCAAATGGAAAGCGGTAAATTAAAAAGCCTGCTCCAAAGAATAAGCACCTCCATTTGACAAAGCACGGCACTTACTCCTCTGCCTTATACAACAATGACTTTTAAGTACAGATATTAATGAAGTTCAATAGATGCTGCCTCCTACCTTCATGGTTGAGGAGGTCAAGCAGAGACCAGCCTTGGCAGGACGCTATACAGCCTAGATGAACAAGAAGGGAAAGAGGCCAAACACCAGAGCTACCAAATCCCCCACTTAAACCAGCCTGTGATTCCCCCAAACTTTCTGGACATACCTTGCCTCTTCTCTTTACTGTTTTCACCATCTAAGAGGAAAAAATCACATCAGATTCCAATTTACTTGTATTCTGCTATAAAAAATCCAAAAGCGGGGCATCTGGGTGGCTCTGTCCGTTAGGCGTCTGCCTTCAGCTCAGGTCATGATCCCAGGACCCTGGGATCGAGCCCCTGCATTGGGCTCCCTGCTCAGCGGAGAGCCTGCTTCTCCCTCTCCCTCTGCCTCTCCCCCCTCCCCGCTTGTGCTCTCTCTTGCTCTCTGACAAATAAATAAATAACTTCTTTTAAAAAAATTTAAAAAATAAAAATAAAAGATCCAAAAGCAATTTCAAGGTTTTTGTGTTCACCCCTCCTCTTTCAGCATAATTACTTTAAGAGGTACCTTCATAAGGGGTTCCATTTTCAGAACTCCCTCAATTTTTAATCAAACTTCATCTTAAAGACCTACAACTGTACTCTTTCTGCTTTCTATCTGTATGAAATTGGGTAACAAAGGTATTATCTTCGCTAACTCCATTTAGCTCAGCTAGACTCAATCACAACCCTAATTTTTTAAGAGGCCTCTTTCAAAGTAAATGTTAACACTCATAATCTGTTTCTAGATGAAAGATCAAAAGCTAGTAATGCGCCCTACATTCCAAAAGTAGGTGACTGAGGAATTAACCAACACTACATGTATGAATGATAAAGGGGAGACCTTTTGTCAGGGTGTTTTTACCACTCAAAAGGGTTTTACAGTCCTTGCTTATCTAGAAACACCATGCTCCCCTCTACTGCCCATGCTCCTAGTCTTCCTCTGCCCACATTCTTTCCTTCCCTTCCTACTCCAGGTACATGATGAAATATTACACAGCCATACAAAGTTTAACGAACTTGTAATACACAGAAGTATTTTGGTGGAAAGTGAAAAAAAAAGTAAAACTGAATAAACAGTAAAGGTCAAATACACTTAAAAACCAAATAGAGGGGCACCTGCCTGGCTCAGTCAGTGGAGTGTGTGACTCTTGATCTCAGGGTTGTGAGTTCAAGCCCCACGTTGGGTGTAGAGATCACTGAAAAATAAAATCTTTAAAAAAAAAAAACAAATAGAAAGGAATATGCTAATGTATTTCCAATAGTAATGTAATAGATTCCTATTAGTAATAGTCATGGTAGAATTTTGTTTCTATCTTTCCAAACTTCCCATTTTTCTATATTAAATATATTACTTTTATAACCAGGAAAAAAAGCTGCTGTGAAAGATAAAATCTCCACTTATACCATTATCCTCCACCTCCAACCCTATAAAGGAAAGGCCAGGTTATACAGATGAAGATGGTGACTCTTCATAAATAAATGATTAAGAACATAACTACGGTCAGAAAGAAATCCAAACTTAAGTTAGCTCTAACCAAAGTATATTCATGGATTTGAGGAGAGTGAGATAAACGTTGGTAAAGAGCCAAAAAGATAGGATGGAATTAAAGATTCTGCTGGAAGGATGTTTTTACCCATTTCCCCTTTCTGCTTAGGGATCCCCCATCTCTGCCTGCCCTAGAAAGACAGGAGCATGGGGGAGGTGCATGGAGGTTAAGCAGAAGGAGCCTTCTGTGACAGAAGACAGTGAGAGACTACAGTGGGATCACCTCCAACAGCACAGCAAGACGAGATGGGGCAGCCCTTCCGTTCCTAAGTTCCCTTGGTGGGCAAAGGGTATCAATTTCCTCTGCCCAAAGTTCCTACTCTAATTAATAACATCAGTGTTCAGAGTATCTGTTTTGTGGACATTTGCTCAAGTTTTTAGGATCACTTTCTCTTGCCATTAACCTCTGAATACTCAGAACTAACAACATCTAAAGAAAAAAATTCAGGAAGTAAATACCCCAAAGTCAAATATCAATAATTTCTGGGTTCCCCATGTTTGAATTTGTCTGTACACAGCCTGGTTAGATATCAGCTTCCAAGGGAAGAATGTGAGACACACAATGGATTATGCTATGACGAATATGTTTAATACATGATATGAAGCCACATGGTCAATGTACTTTCTAGTAAAATCTAAACTCTCTCTCTGTCCCAGAGAACAGGTACTGTATTCACTACTCTCAGATATGAAACTGCACATTAATTTTTTTAATTAATCATGATCCTCCATGTATAGGACACTGACTCCATCAGAGCCATAAGCAAGAATTTAAGTTTTAGTTCCAGCTTAGTGGCCTTCATGGTTCATCACACTCCTCCCCGAGTCCTGAGTGACCCTTCTCCAGTCACATACTGGTGTCAGTACTCGTAAACCAGGGTGCAGATAGAGACGAAGTTCTTGACCTATGGCAGGAAAATTGGATTTAAAGAGCCTTTAGGTAATTTTTCACACAGATCTTTCACTGAAGGTAAGATTAAATCACTAAGATAGTCATTTTCAAATCAGTTCCTAAGCTAGGCTGTGGAGCTTGGGTGGCTCAATCGGTTAAGTGCCCGACTCTTGGTTTTGGCTCAGATCATGATCTTACCGGTCATGGGATGGAGCCCCTCATCAGGTTCTGTTCAGAATCCATTTAAGACTTTCTCTCTCTCTGCCTCTGCCCTTCCCCCAGGCTCTTTCTCTCTCTAAAATAAATAAATAAATAAATAAATAAATAAATCTTAAACACACACACACACACACACCTCTCATTGATGGAATATAAAACTTAATTATACCGAAATCTTTTCAAAAGAACACAAGATTGAAGCCTTTTCATTTTTTCTAAGAGCTATGCCCCTCTTCAGGGTATGAGTCTTGCAGAAACAGCTTGGTATTTCTATACCATTTTGAGTTGGATATTATTTGTGTCCCTTGGAATAAAAGACCAAGACTTGTTTAAAAAACAGTAAGAAGAGCTACTGAATTGACCAAGAACTTTCAAGAAAGGAGTACATTCAGCAGTGAGCAAAGAGCCATGGTTTTCCTTCTATTACAAATCTCAAAAGCCATGAATTAAAAGATACTTGTTTAGAATACTGAAATATTGTTAAAAGCATACTTAATAATAAAGCTTTACTTCCCCCTGGCATTAAACCCATATATGATTCTGGAGATTGGTTGCACAACAATGTGAATGTGCTTAACACTATCACATACCAGAGAAAAGATAAGATGGGGAATTTTACGTGTGTTTTGCCACAATTAAATATTTAAAAATTTTAAGCCATATTTGATAGACTCTGAAATTCCAAATTTACTTAAAACTAAATCTGCAACACGAAGTACATAAGCACGTAACAAAAGCCATACTATCCAGGTTGAAGTTTCTCTTCCAGGCCACTCTCACTTTGCCTCTGTATCCACGCCATGTGGAGATTTGGCCTTGCCAGATCCGTCTTAATTTCAATTATGTTTTACATGGCAATGGTTGGAAATGTAATCACAAGCAAATGAAGCTCCAGGAGTTAATTAACACAATGTGTGCCCATGTTTTCTTCTTATGACTATATTTAAATACAGCACAAAGGTCATCATTTAAATAAAGCCTTAAACATGAAGGTAAAAATGAAGACTGTTCCACCTGTGGGGTACAGAACTTTGCTCGTTCCTAGCAAAGCACTTTCTCTCTCTACTCTCACGCACATTTCAATGCTAACAAAAGGTTTTCAAAAGGCGATCCCCATTTTCTTATTCCTGACTATATTTGACATACATGGGGAAACTTCTTTTGAAAGCTTTTCAACCACAAATTAATGCTATGACTCACGGCAGGCAATTCCTTTCACAGAATTCTCACTGAATGTATCTCAAGCTGGACAACAAACACTTCAACACAAACACAGTCCTATTAACCATCAGGTGATGCATTAAATCTTGAACCACCTTCTCTCTGGCTTTCTCACACCCTTCCATGCCTGAGGGAGCAACCAACCCACTAGAAGGTGAGCAGAGACTCAACTGGAAGAAGCTGTGACTTTTTTAAAAAACCAATGCCTTTCAAACTCTTTTGACTGCCACCCACAGTAAGGAGTACATTTTATGTGATGACCTAGGTCACACAAACATATGTATATATGTATATAACTGAAACAAAACACTTTTATTCACTCCCTTCTACTGACCACCAAATGAGATACACTCTGAGCCTGTTATTTTATATATATTCATATGAAATGTTAACATTTCGTTATGATTCTATAATTGCCAATGAAAACTTCCACTTTATTTTAGCTACTTGAATCTTCAAACTATTCAGATAAATATTTAAGTACTTACATATTTACATATTCAAAATCAGGTAGAACTACAGACTATACACCTAGATATTATGTGCGTGTTTATGTGAAGAGAGAAAAAGAGACTAACCTACTAACCTTGGGACCCACAACAGCATATCCAACACATGAGACATATTAAGTCGTTGATTTTTTTTTTTTAAGTAAAGCTTCTCTAAATAGACTCTACTCTGGTTTGCCAGAATAACCAACCCTTAACTTCTTACTTAAAGTAAAGGCTATTTCAACAAAAGAATGTATAGTGTAATTTTCTTTGAACCAAACTGAATAGGAAAAACAATACGTATTACAGAAATCTTCTGTTCTTTTAAAAATTATTAATATTAATAATATCAATAGCAGTGTTAATTATTAAATATGAATGCTACATTTTTACAGGGGGGCTATAAAAACCTTCATAGAGGTAGGATGGTTTATCTTCTACAAGAGTTTCCATTTTGGCAGTTTCTCCTTTAACAAAATAACAGGAGGAAAGACTAAAGCAGATATTAATAATGATCACGAAAACATGGTATCAAAAAAAAAAAAGACAAAGTGGCAGAAAAAATTTACTATATTAACCCTAAGGGTAGTAAAGTAAAACTAAAGTCCCAAATGTACAGACTATGATCTTTATATCTTCTGCTGTGAATAACGTTCCAGAATCAACGTTTCTGAGGGAACCACAAAGAACTGAAACAAAGCCCTTGAACAAAGGTTGGCAATTTGCGATAAGGGAAAAGCTAGTTTGAGCAAAGAACAGGTTGTAGGCAGGAAGGAAAGTGTGCAGCCTAGAGAGCAACCTAGCGTTATGTTTAGCAGCTAAATGCCAATATATATACATGTATACACACCAATTCAATTAGAAATACTTATCAGGCATTAATATATACTTATTATTTATCAGTCACTGTTTCAAGCACTTTTTGCAAACCTTAACGCATTTATTCCTCATAACAGTCCTTGGGGGGGGCACAGAATGATTAGGTAACTTGCCTGAGGCCATTCAGTTGGTGAGTGGCAGAGAAACCCAGGCTGGTTGGTTTCAGTGCTTTTCATCACTATGGCTTCTCCTCTGTAAATGTCCTGGGTTCCTGTCCCTTTTGAAACCCACCCCTCCAGTCTTCCAATAATTCTGCAGGCTGACCTGCACTCCAACATCCTTCTAGTAATTTCAGAGTTGGTTTCTCTTGTTTGCAATCAAGACCCTTGACTGACTCAGTCCCAAATCCAATTATAGAGACAAGCTTATGTGAACACAAAAGCCTCCACTGTACTCTGGCCCAATAACAAGTCAATTACCTGAGGAACAGGGAAGGGGGAGGCATATTTGTCATGTAAATGAGCCAAATCCTCATTTTACAGGGTGGGAAACAACAGCCATGGTGAAATTTACGAAAGGAAGAAACAGTGGTGTTTGTTACCCTCAGGTTCAAGCAGGAGGAGGTGGATTTCATGTGAACAGCTACAGAACTTCACAATTTTCTACCTGAGCCTACTGTGAAAAGTAGCTCTGAGTATCTTCTGGCCACAGTTCCCTGGACTTCACACAGAAACAAGAACTGGAAAAAGTCAGGAGTGGTTAAAGGAAATAAACACTCCCCTCTATATCCAGTCAGTTGCCTCTCTTCCCACACAGGCTATCATCTACCTTATCTTCCCCTATCTAACCCAAGGTTGGCTGTGAAGGCAGCTGGTACAAAGCTTATCTGGCTTTGAAGGTGGAGCCCTGGCACTGAGCAGATGCAGCCTAAGGACAAGGTGCCGGGAGGGAAGGAGGGACGGGGGTGGGGAGGCTTCCCTTCCACCTGCTTGGAGGCCACAAGGCAGCCCCAACTCTGACAGGACCATCAGAATGGGAGCAGATGGCCATAATTTAGTTCTCCTTCCCAGAACCAAAAAATTGAAACTTCGAAAAATGTACTAAAGATAACCACCACCCTTAGTCCTTTAAAAAGCATCCTTTCTTTTCCCTTCACATGAGGTGACTTACACGCACAGAGACGCTCTTTCTTTCGAGCACACCAGCTTGCATGCACTCGTGTGCTCTCTCTCTCTCCCTCTCTCTCATCATTTCTGAGATAACAGTCTTGGGAATCTAAGAGACCTTATGTAGAGAATACAGATAAACTTGGGTCATAGTTTGGACAGAGTTATATTCCTCTCAAAATCAGAAATTTATTTTGAATACTTGCCGATTTTTAGCTGCCCATGAAAACAGAATGGACATCACTAAATCCCAGCATCCTGTCCTCCCCAAACTCTGACTTCTCATCCCCAAGACCTCCACCATGTCAGACCCTGGCCTCTGTCACCTGGACTATAGCCCCCTAAGTGATTCCCCTGCCTTCAACCTCTCCTTTCTCCATTCTGCGCACCACCCACCTACACGGATCTTTCTAACGTTTTTGTCAGCTGATGGTGACTGCCACCTGACATCTGTTAGGTCACGTCTACATACAGCCTCAACTTTATTCTGTCCCCCAAACCCACACACGTATCTCATGAAGTAGTTTCCAAATGTCATCGTGAGGCACAAAAAGAATAAGGACAATGTGGCTAGTCTTCTATAACGCTGTATTTATTTACTCATGAAGAGCAGTCCTTTGGTAGGGGGCTGTGTGATTTTTTTGCTTTTGTGTTAAAATGTCTTTCTCTTATGAAATATAAGAACTACTGAATTTTTTTGCACCCTTACTTGGCAAAATGAAAGTCCAAAGTCACAAGTTAGTTCTCACTTTTTATTTTTTATCTTATTTTTTAGAGGTGAATCTTTGTGACTTTTTACTTATTTATTTTTAATTTTTTAATTTGAGTATAGTTGACACACCATGTTTCATTAGTTTCAAGGTACAACATAGTGATTCAATTTCTCTGTATGTTATGCTATGGTCACTGTTCTTATTTAAAAAAAAAAAATTTACTAGGGCACTAAACACAAAGTCTGGTAACCTCTACAGTACACAGGTTTTCCGTGGACATTTTCCATTGCTGATAACAAGGTTAATACAAAGCCAAACTCAAAGTTACCTGTCATCTTCCTTCAATTTACGAGTCCAAACCTTTAACCCTGAACGTGGCTCCAGCCAGGCCCATCCCTCAATGTCCCTATTACACGCCATGTTCCTTTCTGCCCTGACCTGTTCTTAGGTCTTCCTTACCTATTATTCTTACCAACTAGTTAGTCTTCAAATCCTACCTCTACCCAGTAGTTTCCTTATATCTTACTAATCAAGCTCAATCTCCTTTCTCCTCATAGTATATATCCTCTAAACCAATTATTCTAAATGAGCTGTCATGACACCCTTTGCTTAGTTGCTATAGCCACAAGAACTTTATTATTCGTAAAAAAAGTACTGAGGTTTGTGAATAATTTTTTTTTAACCAAAACAGATTGGTTTTCTAAAACAACATCATTTCCCAGTATACTTTCCTAAGTGGGCAAACCAGAGGTGAAGAACAACTTCATGTATAGCTTGGTGGAATTCTTACGAGAAAATTAATCCACCAGTTGTTGATCAAGAATTCAATATACCCCTGGAATGGTGAAGCATGTGAGCACCACCACCATACTTCATGGGTCTCGTGACAGAAGAAAAATCTGAGAGCCACTGGACTAAACCAAGAAACATTGTGGGAGAGGTATTTGATCAAAGTTCATGACACAAAGAGACAAATCCTCAGTCCTGGCCTGTCACACTTAAAAATAGTAAGCTTCTAGAATTCAGGAATCCTATTTAGTATCTACATGCATTAGTCACTCCAATACTTGCTACATTTAATTAAATATTACAGGCAGAATCAAACAAGTTTCTCCACCAGACTATGAGCTCCTTAAATGATCCTCACTCTTGCTCCCCTAGGGAATGGTAGCTGGCACATTATAATACTGAATTAAAAAGTGGTCATGGTTTATAGGAGGAAATACATGTAAATATACAACTTTGTGTACAGTTTAGAGGAACTCTAATGGAACCCTCACCCATGTGCTCAACAAGTATTACTGAGAATCTATTATGCTCTAAGCAGTGGTCTAACTGGTTGAAAATACAACTATGTGTGAAACAGACAATAATCCTTGTTCGTGGGTAGCTTACATACTAGTGGTGAAAGACTGATCATAGATAAAACAAGTAAGCAAATTATCAACTATTTATGTTAGAAGGCGGAATAGGAATAGGATATGGGAAGGAGATAGATGTTACAATCCTAAACAGAGTGGCCAAGGGGCTTCATCAAAAGAATGGTCTTTGAGCAAAGACTCGAAGCAAGTGAATGGTTATCTGAAGAAAAACAGGTTCAGACCTGCAAAGGCCTTGAGGTAGGAGCATGCCCAGTGTGATGAAGCACCCACTGGAAGGCCAGTGGGGCCCAAGGCAGTGAAGGAGAATAAGAATATGACTTTATTAGATTTCAGGATGAGACTCTTCTCTTGTTTATAAAATAAATTCCTTGCGCTGTTACCACACCACTCACATTTATATCTAACGTAAAATATGTCAGAATCTCTGGGCAAATCAAAGTATTGATATGCGACCTTCATTGCCTAATAACTAACCTTGATTGTTATTTTACACTTGCCTTTATTCCTTTCATACTGTAATAGCGAGTTTAATTTTTGAGATCAAAGAACTGTCAGTGGCATAATTGCTCAGTAAAAGTAGTTTTGTTAAGTCTTCATTAAAAGATACCTTTGTGTTGCATTTCACATGAACTAACAGATCTGGTCTATTGCTGACAGCTTTCATTTCTTTTTTGAGGTCTCAGAGAAGAGAAAGCCTATTTCCTAGAGCTGTATCTCACATTATTAGTTTGGATGTTATACAGCACAAAAATAAAATCAGATACCACCCTTACCCAGGTAATGTAGATCTGAAGCTGGCAAACAACAAACCCCAGCCCTATGTCACGTCTACTCTTAAGTTTTCCTCTCATCTCCAGGCTCAGGGAGGTTCTGTAAAACTAGATTTAATACTATTAACATGTTTATCTCCCTTGTTGGCCTTAAGACTGGGATTGTGGCTTTATTCATTTCTGTATTCTCAGCTTCTGATGCTTAAGGTAGATGTTACTAATATTGGTTCTTCTCTTCTTCATCAAAGCTCCTAGAAAGAGGATACTTTCCCTGTGCTTTGAAATTAGTGGGGTAATAGGATTTGCTCTGGCCAATGAGATAATGAGCAAAAGTCACCTCAGGCAGAAGCACTGAAATGCCGATGTGAAATTCCCCATTCTTTCTTCACAGGTTGTAGTCACTGTGGAGGGTGATGACACAGAAAGGTCCTAAGATGGAAGCGGAGCCACCATACAGAGGACAGCTACCCTGTAGAGTGCCCAGACTCACAAAAGGGTCCTTTTGTAAGCAGTAAATAAACTTTGTTGTGTTAAGCAGACAGATTTTTGTGTATTTTTGTTACTGCAGCAAAACCTAGATTATCCTGACTGACAAGTCAGATAGTTCTGTATAACACAGATTTTTAGAAGGAAGGAAAGATACCAGGAAATGCCAAAGTGGGGATGACTGCGCTGGGTGGCACTCTGGGATGGGAAGGGCAGGTGCTATGTTACAAGAGGCTGCCTGCAGTGAGAGAACAATGAACAAAATCATTAATCCACTGTACCTGGTCTTCTGTTTAGCCTTGTACTCCCAGAGCTAATTGCTTACATAGAAGTTTCTACATTTATGACAGTCACTAAGAAATGAAATGGACTGGGGCGCCTGGGTGGCTCAGTCACTGAGCGTCTGCCTTCAGCTCAGGTCATGATCCCAGGGTCCTGGGATCGAGCCCCGCATCGGGCTCCCTGCTCGGCGGGAAGCCTGCTTCTCCCTCTCCCTCTCCCCCTGCTTGAGTTCCCTCTCTCGCTGTCTCTGTCAAAAAAAAAAAAAAAAAAAATCTTAAAAAAAAAAGAAATGAAATGGATTTTGAATTTCACAATCCTACTTCTTCCATGAGCAATGCCTTCTTGTATATATCCTTTGACCAAAACAGAAGTCCCTATTTAAAGGATGTAGTTTTGAAAATGTAATGCTAATCAGCAATCAATACAATTATAAATTCTCCATCCCACAATGCAGACCAGTTAGATAGTGGTTACCCTTGCAAAAGTTCCTCTTCTTTTGGGGTGGGGGGTTGGGGGAAGGGGAGAGTGAGGAAAGGCGGGAGGAGGAGAGAATGATATAAATGCTGTCAATCACCTAAAAAAATTGAAGGGAGGTTGGATGAGGACTTCCCCGAGGGTCTTAACATAATTCTCTTTAACATGCACAAATGGGCTGAATCACCCCCAACTCCTAAGAAGAGCATCTGGCATCCTCTTCCATATGAAACAGCCCTCAGCAGGGGCCAGGGAACCAGCAAAGGATGAAGAAATAGGAGGGCTGTTCGGTGAAGCAAGGAAAGCAAACAGTAGGCCAAGCTGGTTCACAGAAGACACTCTGGGCAGACAGCCCACCCGCAAAGCCTTAAAGGAACACAGGCTGGGAAGGGAGGAGGAGAAGAAAACAGGGGTGATACAGCCAAAGGAAACCAGACCCAAAGGAAGACGGATAGCTCATTCCAAGGGAAGTGAGTAAGGAGATGAGTCTTCAAAAAACCAGGAGAAAGGCTCACCAGAGATTTCTTGGGGCCAACCCAAAGAAGGAGATACTAAAAAAAGTTAGAGCTCCTTCCCCAGTGAGAGGGATTTGAAGGACTTGTGCTCTAGACTAGAGGTGGAAACAAGCAAGCGTTGGAGACTAGAAAGCCTGACTGACTGGGACCAGCCCGCTCCTCCACACTGAGCTCCGCTCTGCTGTCTGAAAAGGATCGGGACTCCCTCACCAGGGTCACTGGCACTGCAATCCCTCTTTACTCCCTCTGGTCAGTTCCCACTAGCAGGTGCTCACGCACCACCACTTCTGGGCAGTCCTCATCCTGGGCTCCACCCCTTCCTGGCAGAGCAGGGCTCCTCTCCTCTGTGCCCAGCCACCAAGCCTCAGTGGATGACTGACCAGAAAGGAGGGGAAATGGAGGAAACACAAAGGGCTCGTATGCCTTCAATCTGTGCCACACTGGGTAACGTGAGGGGATTCATTATGATTTGCCTCAATTATATGAGGTCATAGCCCCAACTCCATCACACATCCATATTTTCCAACACGTAAATATATGAAAGCCCAGAAAAAGGGACAAAAATTCTAGAGTTAATTTTCCCTCATAGAGAAATTTATTTCTTCCTAAAAAATTTCAACAATAGAAAATTTGAAATCGAGAGCCTGTTTTGTCTTTAAGTGTTTCACTGATTAACACACAGTATTTAGATGTTGGTAGCATTCCACCTGTACTACCCAAAAATAATCTATAAAGGGTGTGAAATAGTTTTACCCTGAGCATAACATTTCAATATAAAAGAACGGATAAACACACAGAATTGGTATGAGTTTGTGTTGTTGCCTTGCTTCATGGTGAGGTTACTGAAGATGACTTGGCTGAGCACCAAAACCATGAAAAATGGTTTTTATCTCATTGACACGCCCACCACTGGAACCCCTGGGCAAAGGAATTGAAGGTGTAATTATTCTATTCAACTGTTTGTTACTTTGTGAATGCAGTATTCCCAGGCATTTCAGAACATGTTCAATATACTTCAACAAAATTAACCAAGATCAAAGTACCACATAAAGGTCTTATAGCTCCTATGTATAGACTAGCAATGCTAAGGGTGTCTGAGAAAAAGGCAGGGGCAGGGAAAAAAAAAAAAACAACAACAAAACAAAACCAAAACACAAAACTAAGGCAATCATAGAGAAGGGATGCAAATTCTTCACGTAAAAGCTTCTCTGATTGTGAACCCCAGCCATCCAAGTGCATGCACAGGAATGAGGCAGGACGGGCACTCAGTCACATTCTAGCACAAGTTCTAGCTTCCTACCGGAGACCTCACAGGACCTTCTTTCTGTTGAGCCCAGCATCACCTTAGAGGCCAGGCCCCTTCCCTGCATTCCTCACCCTCATCTTCTACCTAAACTTCAGGGGCTAGAGGCTGGATTCCTGGCCTCAATCACTGCCAATGTCCCCAAGACTATCCCTTCTACTGCCACTCTTCCCAACACTGCTCTTCCTTGGGTCCCTACATCAGGCAAGGATCCTCTCAGCAAAGAGCCTATCAAAGATGTGCAGGCAAGGTTCAGAGACCCCACAGGAGATGTTGCAGCACACAGGCGCCAGAAACAACAAGGCTTTAAAAGCCACAAGTGGGAGGGACTAGGAAAAGACACAGTTTCCCTGGAGGCTGGAGAGTACCCAAGCGACTGAGGAGTGACTGCCCAGTGGTAGCTAGTCCTAGATGGTCACCACCATCACCACTGAAGAGAAGGAACACAAGGGACAGATACTGCTGACCTCTCTCCTGGCCTTCCATTGACTGAACCCAAACCAAAGTCCCCAGTGATGAACACCCAGAGGCAGCCTCCAAGGTACACAGCGAACAAAAAAGGGTAGAGAGTACATGGGATGGACAAACAGGAGAATCAGCGCAGGTGTCACAAGCGCTTTATGTTTCAAGTGTTCATCACTTCCTTTTTAACTACCAGTCACTCTGTAGAAACCAATAAGGGGTAGTTTCCAATATTATTAACTGAATAAAATTCTCACAGTCGTGGTCCTCCATCTTGATTTGGCTTTCCATCATGGAAGTGGCAAACAGAAAACCAGGTAGATTCCCGGCCTCAGTAATTTTCTGATTATGAAGGTCACCAAACTCTTGCAGCCCTTTAGACCAGTGCTTCTAAGTGTGGCCCATGGACCAGCAACATCACCTGAAACTTGATAGAAATGCAGATTCTTGGGCCCTACCCATACTAGAGACTTTGACTCAAAGTCTCTAAGTGTGGGGGCCCTGTAATCTGTGTTTTCACAAGCCTTCCAGGGATTCTCAAGTATGCTAAAATTTGAGAGGTCTTCTTTTAGCTTTAGAGAGCTAAAGATAGGGACTTTAGGGAGTCCACAGATAACCTTACAGAGACCCTTGGACTAACCAGGAGTCCAAGCTACAGAGCCCTAAACTTCCTCACTATGATCTTCAGTAAGACAGCAATGTTTAAGCCTCAGTTTTCTTAGTCAATTGCTATCAGTGCAACAATAAGAGCTCTTTCAGCTTTTCAAAAGGATTGACCTTGGACTCCCTCAGATCTGTTATTTCAGACAATGATGCTGATGCTGATGACGGCAATGACAACAGTGGCAGCCCACACTAGGTTTTCTCTGCATAACTACCTCTGTCTTAACAGCCTTCACATATTAATTTACTTAGTCTCACCATCCTATCTTTGCTTCACAGATGCTGAGGTTGTGGCATATAAAAAAACTCAGTAACTTGCCTTTAATCCATACAAGAAAGGAATGCTTTATTCCAGAGTTATGAAAACAGGAAAATAAGAATGTACATGAAAGCATTTTGTAAATGTAAATCGTTATATAAAAGACAGCAGAGTGAACAGCCAACTACTAATGAACTGAATTTGCTGGGTTTTTTTAAGCTCAAAATTCATGAGATATTCAAGGTAGATTAGAATATGACTAGATTGCTTTTTTTTTAAGGAGTTATGTGCCAAGAAGAATAGGAAATTTGAATGCTTCAATGGGTGCTATTTGAAGATTTGTGATAAATTTAAAATAGTAGAGGAAAACAAATATTGATGCTAATTTGAGGCAGAGAAACAGCTATCAGTGATGACAAGAAATAGCAACAAACCTCTTATCTGAAAGAAGATAAAACTTCCTGGTAAGATCTCCCCAGACACAAAGGGTTGGCTGTCATAAGTTCTCTTCTGATACCTCTCAGAGAATTCTGTTTATGGCCAAACAATTTAATCTTCTAGAAATCGATTTATAGATATGTTCTTTTTACTCTTTTCATATGACGAATTCTTGATTTAATCAGATTCTTTCTGCATCTTCAAATACTCTTTCTACTAATGCATTATCTTCCCCCTCCCCAACTCAAGAGATATGGTGAATATTAATGAGCCATCTTTCCATCTGTCTAAGATAGGTCCCAAAATGTTCTGGGGTTCAACTGGCATCTCAGTGGAGAAAGACCACTTCTCTGACCTTGGTCAGACAAGGAACAAGAAATGAAAACTGGTCCCCTAACCATACACTATACACTATGGATTCTCATGATAGAGCTATGGTATTCCACTTTAAGGACAGAAACTCAGAAAGGTTATTTAACTTATTCCAGGTCATACAGCTATTAAGTGACAAACATACAGAAAACTGTTTACTATGTCACAATCAAATTCTATTTTAAGAGATTGAAATAGGCATAATACTTGCCCTAGTTTCTAAAAGGTATCATCACACATCTTCTCTCCTTTTTTTTTTCTACCAAAGATTTCATACCTATATATAAATTCACAGCACAAAATGATGTAGTGAACCATTTGTAGTGTTTGTTCATTATAGTCAACATTTAGAGTGTTAGACCAAACAGAAGTGATAAGCTGTTCACTTCCCACAATAGTAACAGGAGAGAGTAAAACAAATTTACAGTCAGCACCAAAGGTGTAAGCGTTGGGCAATCACAAGTATTTGCATGTACACCTCAGAACAGCTGCAGGTAAATGATTTGACAAGGTCAAATTCAACTGAACAACAAAACCACCAATGGGACTGGAGTTTAAGTTGCTAGACCAGTTAGAAAAAAAATACAGGAAGACAACCAGCTAGACTGCAGAAGCACTGGTTTTCAGAACTCTTTAACTTTAGTAAAGGTTTTTTTCTAGGACAAATAGTGGAAAATGAAAAGCATTTTTATAAGGGAGAAGCCAATGCCTCATGTACAAAGCAGACAAAATTTTCAAAGTTTAACTGAGTCACAGAAGGTAAGATCTGCCAACTCACCACACAAAGTGGTGACTCAAAGACAAGTCTAAATCTATTATCATTTCAGTATATTCATAGTTCTTAGTTAAAAAAATAAATTTATATAAGAAGTTTAACTTTTAAATTTTACTTTAAAAAAATCTGTGAAACCGATAAATTATATAACAAATTGTATAATATAAATTATGTAGTTATATAATACACATTATATACAATAAATTATAAATCAAAGTGTAATTATCATTTAAATTTTAAATTAAATTTAAATATAATTTTAAAAATAAATATAATATATAATCACATAATATAAATTCATATTTATATTATATTGTATATAAGAAGTTATATATAAAACATAGAAATATAAAATATATATATAATTTCACTTAAAAGAATTTCAGTTTCTTCAGTCTTCAACATTACTCTGAGGCTATTCATGCTTTTTGTAAGTAAATATTAAATTTATTCTCCTCTGACATTTAAATTATTACCCAAGCAATATCAGTGTTCATTAAATTGTTAATATAATCTTAACCTACATCTTTCACACTTCATAAATAGACACAGTTGTGTTTATGTGCACCTTTTAAAGCTGTGATTTACTTTGATATTTCTAAAAATAAACTATGCAGCTACACTTAAAAACTAAAACATGACTTACTATAGTTCCTTTATTCTAAGATACCAAAATTTTAAGACATACCATCAATTTAATAATAGCTTCACAGGGGGGAAAAGTATCCCATTAAATGCCCACATGAATTTTAATATACATCCCTATTTCAAAAGCGTTGAAATAAAAAAGAGAGACTGTAATTAAAGAAATACAGTATTTTATTTAGAGAGCAGATACAGCAGAATAGGTAGACCTCATAATATGGAGTCTGTTTTCCTGGGTTGGATTCCTGGCTTCTCTACTTACTGGGTGACCTCAGGCATCTTCCTTAGCCTCTCTGTACCTCATTTTGGGAGATATTAAAATCTGCACCTCTGTACCTCTCTGTTCCCCTCTTTGGGGAAAAAAGAAGACAATGAGGGTAACTGCCACATGAGGTTGTTAGGAGTACTCCAAACAATTCCAACACCACAAGTGTGATGATATAAGGATTTGTTAAACAGTAACAGTTATCACGACCACCACCACCACCAGGGTCCACAGAAGCATTTGCTACATTCAGAGGCGAATAATTTCTAATTCAACACACTGATAAAATACGTTAATTCAAGGAAATATTTACTGACAACTGAGTGAGTGCTTAATACTATGCTAAATGTTTAGAAGTAAAGATAAAAAGTAAAATAATTAAAAAACCATGGTGGTACTCTCTAGAAGACAGAGTATGGAAAGGCTTTTAAATTAGAGGGTCTGTGGTGACCAGGGATCAAGATATCGACAAGCCCTCTGAAATGAGATGCAAAAAGTACATCTACCTGTGCATTTTTCTGGGGTACTATCTTTTGATTCTTAAAAAGGCCTGGGATAAAAATAAATAAATAAAAGTTAAGAGCCATTTGCCTCAGGTAGTAATACCACATTAAAAGGCAAACATACCAAAGTTTAATTTTATTAATATATTTGTATATTCCCTATGCTCCTATTCAATTGTAAATGGATTCAGTTACTTTGACAGGTATGCACACTTCTTACTTCCTGAAGTTTCTTAAACAGCAAACCAGTTGCCATCAGGAACCCAAATCCTGGGGTACAAGAAACTCTTCCTTTTTTTCTTCATCTTCTAGACATGCCAGGAAAGGAAGCTGCTTGCTTTATAAATCTCCAAGAGCATTTGTACTGGGGAACTAGTCAGCTTCCAACCCTCCTGGGAAAACAATGGCTTCCAGGATGAGTCATGCCAAGCCTTCTTTCTTGTACAATGGCTGGTATTGCTGAAAGATGAGGGACAGCTGCGGCCCAAGCCATTGTCAACCCTGTGAGTAATTAAAGACTGATCCTGGAAGCCATTACTGGAGACACCGGAAAGGAAATGAGCTATGTTTTACACTAACTTGAAATGTCTTGTGCATTCACTCTTTCAGTATACCACAGGCTATAATTATGTCAAAGTCTTCGACAACACAGTATCGAGGAAAGGCCATAGACTTTGGAATCAGACAGTCCTGGGCTCCCTACTGCCTCTCCTACTATCTAGCTGGTTGACCGTGGGAAACTTACTTAACCTCTCTAGACTGTAGTTTCCTCAGAGGTGAAAATACGTACTGTCTTTAGGGGACTACTGACATCCCAACCTGACAAAGACATGCCAGTATCCACAGGGGTGTCTGTAGCCCATCCCTTTTTCACATCCATTTATGAATTATTTATCACAATAATTGACCACAAAAAATTAAGTCATTGATTCTAACTATTTTGCCTTCACATGAAATTTTCTAACTTCTCACGAACTACTTCTAGATCACATAGCATTACTGGGATTATCGGTATTCCTAACAAAGGTTGTTATGCAACATTGAGGCAAAAAAAAAAAAAAATCACAAGTACTCAAAGTCATCACCAGTGATTTATCTCCCACCTTTCCATCTATTTTCAGCTACACAAGTTACCAATTACTGCCAAGTCAATTTAAGAAACAAGGCAAATGTGAAACTGAGAATATTTTGTTATGGTACCAGTATTTAGCTAA
Organism: Callorhinus ursinus; assembly: GCF_003265705.2. NCBI lineage: Eukaryota > Metazoa > Chordata > Mammalia > Carnivora > Otariidae > Callorhinus > Callorhinus ursinus. Next base: position 38,737,275 of record NW_027397074.1, read on the forward strand.
CACCTAAGATATTCACTACATGTTAGGATATTATGTTTTTTTAAAAGCATGAAATCTGACATTGCATACATAAGCAAAAATTTTTTTTACTAGATTCCTATAAATATGTCTATAAATGTCAATTTGCCCAGAATAAGCATCCAGCTAGGGAAGGAAAAATTTAAGTTCCAATGTACCCCAAACTTTCCATACATTGTCTCTCTTCTCAGAAAAGCTTGACCCATGATGTATATCATTCTAGAGGAAGAGTGGAGGCTTGGAGAACTCCGAGAATAACTAACGCAAGGATGGAAACCCAGTTTCTGAAGCCATAGCCAGGCTCTTTTCCTTGGATCTAATTATGTAAACAAAGCCTACGCCAGGGATCAGAGGAGAGACAAAGAAAGTAAATATGGCATTAACTTGCCATTGAGGTCTTTTACTCGAATTTACATGAAATTAAAGTAGAATAAATCCATAATTTCTTTTCTTTCTTGTCAAATATTTTTAGAGGTAGTATTTGTGGAGTTTTACTTTATTCGTAGCCATGGTCAACACAGGTTTATAAAATCAAGGTTTGAGCTGGTACGAAGTCAATGTTTCTCAAATAAGATCATCACGTGTCCCTCATATTTGATCTGACTCATCTTCCCTGGAAGATACGTGCCTCCTTTAATGGCCCTGATCTCTGGCAGGCTACCATAAACAGATAAGAAAAAAGTAAGCAGGTGAATTCACAAACTTTTTGTATTAGCCTTGATCGAGGTGGGCCTGGGTGACTTTTGCTTATGAAACACTGAATGCTACTTTTAATTTTAGTCAATATTAGTTACCATTCACCTATAAGCACAATATTTCCCCCTTCTCCCTGCCCCCACACCCAGTAGGTCTATCACAAGCCTCAGAGGGCTCAACTGAAAGAAAGATTAGCGTCTGGCATTATCGACAGCATTTACTGACCACTCTCCGAGTGGTAAGGTAATATAGTACTCTCGGGTACTATAAGGCTAATTAATTTAGACTAAAATAGACCCTTTGTCCTCAGCGCATTTGAGGAAAACCAGAGTCAATTCAGAGCAGAGACTATGTATGGAACCAGACTGGCTAGATTCAAACCTCCCTCTGCCTCTGTGATCTTGGGCAAGTTCCATCTCTGTTCCAGTTTCCTCATCTGTAGAATGCAAATAATAGCATTTAACTCCCAGGCTTGTTGTGAGGGCTAAATGAAGTCTGTATCAGAACAACACGGCACATAATTAAGTGCTATGAGGTGTTAGCCATTGATTTGAATTTAAATACAAAGAACGAATTAAAATTATATGCTCTGCCTGTAAGATATGTTTACAAAATGACTATAAATCGGGCATATTGGTACAACTTGAAGCAGTATATACGTGTTTCTCAATCAATAAGGTCTTAGTTCCAGCAGGGGAGGGTGTTAAGTCACACGTAAAACACTCCAGCTTGAACAAAGGAAACAGGCTACCTTGTTCTTTTCTGAGAGGGAATCATCCAGGTAGAGACTACAAATGAAAAAGAGAGAACCTCATGCAGAGAGCCACTAGCTGTTCTTCCAATTTCTCAAGTTTGAAGAGCACCTGCCATGCTTCAGGGACCCTGCCTGAGCGAGAAGAAATCAGGGGAGAGAAGACGGATCCAAAGGCGGACTGTCACTGTTTGGTGAACAGTCAATTTGGCACAATTGGTGAATCATTCTGTCTGCTATAAATGAAACAGATTTTGAAGAGATGAAGAAAGTGGTAGAACACTGCAGAAAAGATCACAGCCGCCAAAGCCCAAAATAAGTCAGTCCCAGCAATTTGACAGTATATATAGAAAGAGGGAATGGTAGTTACCAGCTATTTTATTAGAGGGAGAAAATGACAGTCTTAGAAGCAGCCTGATGAGAAGAATTTAAGAACAAAAAACTTAAGATGGAAGGCATAAGACCAAGGTAAAAAATAACGCAACCACTAAGTGAGGCAAAGTTTGGAGGGAAATGAACAGTTCTCAGTAAAAAGAATTAGGGCTCTTTGGGAAAATGGCTGATTTCAGGTCTGGAGCAGGAAACGGACAAGATAAGTTGAGTATCTTGTGCCAAAAAGCAAGAAAGGTATCAGAGACTACCGGGGCCTTGTAAAAAGTATACAGCAGATAAGGACAACTTGTGGGTCCAAAAAAATATTGACTGCAATGGATTGAAACAAATAAATTGAGATCTACAAGTTCTCATAATACTTAAAGAAGGAAAACTCATTGATTATCATGGGAGATTGTTAGGGTACTCAGAAAATTGATAAAAGGAAAAAAAATTAAGACTTTCCTTGTCTTTCCCACATAATCTGAATTTCAGGAGACCCAAAAAGCTCATGAGGGTAAGTTCTTTACAGACAGAATACCAAATTATAAATGCAAGAGAAATGATAGATTTTGATCATCACCATTTTGCAATCCCTAACAAAATGGATCTAGACTACAACAATCTATGGATGTTATAATCATTAGGTGAAAGGTAGAAGGGTAAGAACCTACTAATCAATCGTAACATCTCCAAAAGAGACATATGCAGACACCATGTGTCTTGTGGTTGTGATACAACAGATTTTAACAGCACTATCTACAAAGGATGTTTGCCTTTGACCTAAATCTAATCAGGCCTCTACATCTAATTGCCATATTATAGGAGACATGGGGAAGAGAGAAACAAGCTAAATGACACAAGTGAGAAATTGGCCCAGAAAATGGATCATTCTACCAGACAAACGACCTGTACTCTCTTTCTCCATCAAATCAATCGCCTGAAAAAAGAAGGAAAGGGGGACTATTATAAAATAGATTTAAAAACCTAACAACCAAATACAACGTGTGGACCTTGTTTAGTTCCTGATTCCAACAGATCATAAATAAAAAGAGATCTTTGAGTTTATGTGAATATGGGAATCATATTTAGAAATCATTGTTAAGGAGCACCTGTATGGCTCAGTCGATTAAGCATCTGCCTTTGGTTCGGGTCATGATCCCAGTTCCTGGGATTAAGCCCCATGTCTGGGACTCCCTGCTCAGCGGGCAGTCTGTTTCTCCCCCTCCCTCGGCCCCTCCCCCTTCCTCGTTTTCTCTCCCTCTCTCAAATAAATAAAATCTTTAAAGAAAAATCACTGTTAATATATTTAGGCATGAAAAACACCCAGAAGTCTTTGTTTTTTGTTTTTGTTTTTAAAGAAAAAAGTCCTTATCAGAGAATGTAAACTGATACATTTATGAGTGAGACGATAGGATGTTTAGGATTTTGCTTTAAAATACACCAGCACCCACAAAAAAAAAAAAAGTGGGGAAGAGAAATAAATGAAACAAGACTGGCAAAATGTTAGTAAGTGTTGAAGGTTGGGTGTTTATCATACTATTTCTCATAATCTCCATAACACAGTTTTTAAAAAGTGACTAAAGGGTTTTGGTGGGAATTCAAGCTGTGCCTTATCTTGCCACTATTTTAGGAGATAGCTAGGGTCCTCCCACAAAGTGAAATGTAGTCCTTCCCCACTTAGCCCAAAGAGTGCAGAGTCTTAATCAGTTTGCATTTTGAATTCAATATGATTAGAAGTGACCACACCAAGGCACACAGGAGCTCTGCAGTATTAACCAAATGTCAGCTTAATTTTTCCAGGTAAGAGACAACCTACAAGGCACCTGGGTTGGGCAACACAACCTACAAAGAACTTACTTGATGACAATTGATGTCAGATTGTCCTGATTTGTGAGAACCCAAGGCAGCATGGACAAGTGCCACAAGTATTCCTAAATCAAATCTTGGTCAATACATAAATTGCAAACCTTCTTACCAACTTGTGTAATACCTAGAGCTGCCTTTTTTTTTTTAAACCAGTAGTAATAAATTTGTGTTTATTTGTCCCTACAATCACTCAGCTGTAATCTGGAGGTGCAGCCCATAAAATATAAAACTAAAAGTCCACAGAAGGATCTAAGCCATGATTTGTTTGAATGAGCATCTCTGATCTAATTAAAGGGCTAACGAGGTGACCCCAGATGCTCACCAGCTGGTATGGCAGACATTTCGCCTGTTTTTCACTTTCCTACATAAACCTTCTGTTATGGACTGAATGTCTGTGTTCCTTCAAAACTCTTATGTTGAAGCCCTACCCCAGTGGTGGTATTTGGAGATGGAGCCTTTGGGAGGTATTCCAAGGTAGACTCGGTCATGAAGGTGGAGCTTCCATGATGTGATTAGTGGACTTATATGAAAAGGAAGAGAGGGAGATCTCTCTTTCCATCCTTGTGCACTGAGGAACGGCCAGAAGGCAAGCCAGGAAGAAAGCTCTCACCAGAAACCAAGTCGGCTGGCCCCTTGATCTTGGACTGTCTAGCCTCCAGAACTGTGAGAAAATAAACTTCTATTGTTTAAGCCACCCAGTCGATGGTATTTTGTTACAGCAGCCTGAGCAGACTAATACAGGTACGTATTTCACCTGTTTTTTTCTTTCTTTCAAACCCCTTCTTATCTCTGTTAAGGAAGGTTCCAAAGTCACAAAGGCGGTTGCAAAGCCAAAGGAAGGGGAAATAGTTGAAAAGTATGGGTTTATAACATTGGAAATTTTGACAATCTTTCCCCAATAAAAAAACTGACCATGCATTTATGAAATGTGTTTGGAATGTCCCAAAGTAATACGCTATTAAGATCAAAGAAGGGTTAATGAGGTATGTATTATTTGAAGTAACCACATTCAGAATAATTAAGAAGAGCAAATATGTATATTGGCAAGGCACACAACATCATCCCAGGCAGCAAGAAACACAAGCCTTTATGCAGATGAACACACAGATCTATTTATACAGAAACCTTCAGCAATTCCCGTCACAGATTGCCTGGCTGCCCTCATGTCTTCAGTATTCTGTGCCATGAAAAAGTAACTGTCAAGGATAATAGGAACACAATTTGACCTACTTTTCCCTAGATTCTTGCAAAGTCTATAACTCTGTTTCTTGTGTTTATTTAGCTGTCACATCTTTGGGACACATTTTCGCGTTTTCTTCGCAGACAATCCGGTATGCCCCACATTAAGGTCACTTGTGGGCAATTCCTTAACTCCACTGCTCATGGACTATGGACTTTAAGACGTCCTACATCCAGCTAATCCTCAGAATATCCTTCTGAGGTAGATCATGTACAGTCATCCCTACATTAAAAGGAAAATAGGTAAGAAAGCCAAAACACAACCTGGAGAGGCTGAAGACCTACACCAATTCCTATCCTTCTCGCCCAAAGGAAGCCACACCAAAACAAATGTTTCTCTCCAACTCTCACGTTTCCACAAACCTATCTTTGTAAGAGCTACAGGTCCTCCAGTAAGGAAGGTACAGCCCCTCAAAAATCTACCTTGTTGCAGCTTCTCAGTAAAGCCTGCTCACTGGTGACAAATTCTAAAGAACAGAGTAGAACCTACCCAAGTTGCCCCAAAGCCCTGGTGGGCAGGGGAAACCCGAGTAAAGTCAGCCCCTTAGCCTGACCCTGCTGGGGCCTCCTGAGCGGCTTGTGAAAGGTCCCAGGAGAAAATCAGCAGGCCATCCCGCTTTTCTTAAACAAAACATGTCCGACCTGCTCAGGCCACTAAATGCACGTAGATGCACAACCAGGGACACTCCCTGACCAGGAAATCATATCTGAACACACCATCAGGAAGTCAATATTTAAGATTTGGCGGGGTGGGGGCGTGCACCCTCCCGCTCAAGGGAGCGTCACCAAGTACTAAGTGCTGGAGAGTCCAGAACCCAGGAGCTAGAAGCTCGCCCGGGGAATTCCAACTCCTGTGTCTCCTCCACCTCGGCGGTGGCGGTGGTGGTAGCGGCGGCCACAACCAGACCCGATGCCCAACGCTTGCCACCGGGCGTCCCAAACAAGCTCACACGTCTTACGCCTCTTGCAAACTGGGCTCCCATTTGTGGGGCCTGAGGCTTGCTGTCGGGACAGGGCTGGCGGACTGTGAGGTCCGGGACACCTGCAGCTTCCCCTCTGGGGAGAGGCAAATGGCCCTTCTTCCGGCGATGCCCACGGTCCGCCGCTCTACATCCAGGTGCCCCTGGGTTAAGTCAGGTGCATCTGGGGGAAGGGGAAGCCTTCGCTCAACGGGGGGGGGGGGGGGGGGGGCACCCACACGACCCCGCCGTCCCAGGACCCCGCACGAGGGCGCCCCTTCCGCCACCTCCCCAACTTCCAGATTCCCCCTCTGCGGCCCGGGAGGGTGGGCGCGGGCGGGTCCGGGCCACTCACCCGGGCCCCGGCGGCGCTCCGCTTCCTCCGCAGCGTGAGCCCGCTCCGCAGCAGCGCCGGCAGGTCCCTCAGCCGCGGCCGTGGCGGCGCCGGCGGCTGTTCGCGCTCCTGCTCGCGGGCGCTGGGGCTGCGGCGCAGGGCGCCGTCCGCCGCCGCCACCGCCGCCGCCGCGGCCAAGGCCGGGCTCTCGCACGGCGGCTGCATCTTGACGGAGCCCACGGCCATCCTCATGCCCTGACGGCGGCTGCGGCGCCGGCAGCTAGTCTCCCCCGCCCTCGCCTCCGCGCGCCGTACGCGCCTTCGCCAGGCAGCGAGAGGGCGCGACTGCGGCTCGGGCGCGGGGCGCGCTGCCAACCGCTGCCCATTGGCGCGCGCCGCGGCCCCCGGCTGCCTCGGCCCCGCGCACCTCCCCCTCCCCGCCCAGGTGCGCCGGGCCCCGCCCCGCCCCGCCCCGCCCCCTCCGGCGGCCCACCTCCGCCCGCCGCTGGGGGCCCCCCTCAGCCACTCCCGGAACCCAGGAGGAAGGGGGTGGGACAGCTTGGGCACCCGCTCATCCACAGGTGCGGGATTCCCAGAATCCTCCACCAAACCCACTCTAATGCCCACCCCACCCCACCCCCAATTCCCTTGAGGCTGAAAAGTCTCCCTTCACTGCCTTTTACCTAACAGCCTGGGTTGATTTGGACTTGGACCGTGTGAACTGGGAAGTCTGGGAACTACTCCCTCTTCCAGCCCCTCCTTGCTTTTTGCACAGTCTAGACCCAAACCGTAGTCGCTGTTCCTCGAAATGGTTTTTGCCAAAGAACTTCAAAATAGGCTCTATATTCTGGCTCAAGTCAAACACCATTGAGACAGAATTGCCTCCACACTGTCCCCTCTTTGGCACCGTCATCGCTAAAGAACAAGGGGAGAAAACTTGCGTTGGCTAGGAGAGGTGTTTAGCAAAATAGATGCAAGTCTGATGACCTGAAGGTGAATCTCAGTTGACGTGTTGGAACCTGACCTTCCCTGAAAGCCTGATGCATGTGATGAATATGCTTGGTAAACTGCATAGGCCTACCATGGTGTGAATCATTGTTTACGCCATTCCAGGAGCTAGGAAGAGTAGAGCATCTGGAGTGAAACTCTCCCAGCAGGGTCTTACAGTCCAGGTGGCCCCGAATCTTCACATCCCCATGCAGTCTGTCTCCGACAGGGCCAGCTAGAGCTTTTACTCCTTACCAGTAGGACACTGGGGTCCCATCTTTGCCCAAGACTTGTTAAAATTGAGTAAGTTTAGTCATGTAAAAAAAAGAAAAAAGGATTGGCAAGTAAGGACTACAGGTCAAAGCTCTCAGTTGGTTTAACTACTGTACCCTCAGCCCCTCACACTGTAGATGCTTGGCCATCATATGGGAAAATATGGCCACATTCAGAAAAAAGGAAGAACGACCTGTGTGTGATCTCTGCCCTCAAGGAACTTAAGATTTTTGCCCAGGAGTAGAAAAACACATCGAAAAACAAAGATATTGCTTTGTACTCTCAGTAATTGCCAAGTGAGTATGGAGAATGAGCATTCCAGGCCACAGAAGTAAGAAACGTTTCTGGCCTGGGATGGGCAAAAAAAAAAAAAAAAAAAGTCAATGAAGGGTGTTTGAGCTATGCCGTAAGGTTGAGAGTAGAAGATTCAATCATGCAAAAAGGAACATGAGGATCCTTCAGGTAAGGAGGAAAAGCATGAGCAAAACATAAGATGGCATGACACCGAACCTACTGGGCACTGAATGTGTCATAGAGCTGAGAGAGAGGGGTAGCATAATGGAGAAACTGGAAGAAAATATCAGAATGCATGCTGATCAGACACTGCAGAAGGCCTTAAATCCTGTCACCTTCAGTTGTGTGTGTTTACTGGAAAGAGTTCTGCAGTGAACTCTATAGTCCATTCCAGTTTCCAAATACCTATCAAATATATTTATTCCAGGCTGAAATCCCCCTTGTCTTATCATATAAGACTATACCAGCTTAGGAATGCCGGGGTGGCTCAGTCGGTTAAGCATCTGCCTTCGGTTCAGGTCATAATCCCAGGGTCCTGGGATCGAGTCCTGCGTCAGGCTCCCTGCTTCTCCCTCTTCCACTTCCCCTGCTTGTGTCCCCTCTCTCTGTGTGTCTCTCTCTGTCAAATAAATAAATAAAATCTTAAAAAAAAAGACTATACCAGTTTATATAATGCTTAAGTACTTCCGTTCCATTTGGTAATCAGTCATTGTCTTGAGCCCCAGAATGCCACCCCATACTCCAGACTTCCTCCTGAAACACCAACTAGAGGTCCACTAGACATTTAGTTTAGTCCTGGTCCAGTAGAGGTGCTCCAGGACACTTTTGGTCAACATAACTCTGTTATGGCTTGTGCCAGATCACCCCTGGTAATACCTATTGAATCACACCATGAACCTACTCTGCTCCAAAATAGAATATAGGTGTTCTGTATCCCAGTTTCTTGGTCTTCACATTCTTTCACAAAGCTTCTCAATGTAAGACCAAGGAGTTGAGACTTTATCCTATGGATTCTAGGGCACTGATCAAGAGTCTAAAACTCAGTATCTGTAAGGGCCTTTGGAAAGTTGGCTTGGGTTAAGGTGATAAAGGTCAATTGCCACACAGCCATAATATAAGGCAGACAACAGGGAATGTAGAAATGTGTAAACAGAAGAGCTATGCCACTCTTTAGCTCAAATCAAGCAATGTCCCAACCTGGGACCTTTGTACTTGCTGTACCCTCTGTCTGCAACGCTAACCAACAGAACTTCCTGCAATGGTGGTAATGTTCTCTATCTGTTTTGTAGCCAGTAGCCACATGTGGCTTCTGAGGACTTGAAATGTGGCTAGTGTGCTTAAAAAACTGAATTTTTAATTTTAATTTAATTTTAATTAATATAAATTTAGTTAGCCACAGATGGTTCTGGGTTACCCTACTGAAAGCAAGGTTCTAGAAGTCCATGTTTCCCTTCCTGTATTCCTTCACTTTTTTTTTTAAACCAAAATGTCTCCATTTCAGTGAGGCCTTCCATGACCATGTGATTTAAAATTGTAGCCCTTCCCATCCGCTCCTTTTTCTATCTCCTTCTAACCTTCCACGGAGCTTAGTGCCATCCAAGAGTCCTTATATTTTACTTATTCATTTCATCTCTTATCTGCTTTTCCACAACAAGAATGTAAATGTTACAAGGACCTGATTTTTGTTCCTTTTGTTCAGTATCGAGAACATATTAGTTGAAGAATTTTTCCAAATATGAGAACTCAGTTTTTCAGGAGCTTAATCTGCATTTTTACAGAAAATCTCCTAGGTTTGCAATATTGGAAGTTAAAAAAACAAACAAACATGTAAATCCTATACATGCCAACATCACCCAAGTCAAACAGAGCCACTCAGGTACCAGAGCCTATTTTTCCTTAAGAGAATGACAATGGTCAAAGCTAACATTTATGGAAATACCTATGGTAAGAAAACACAATGTTTTATTGGCTATTTGCAATGAGGGGAAATTGGAGCCTGGGAAGATAATGCTGACATTTATCTAACTACAAAGAGATGAGGGTCTGAATTAGTGGGATCAGTGGAAACAGGGGGAGGTGAGATGTCAGACATTGCAAAGAAAGATCCTCAGGCCTCACATGTGTTAGGAGGAGAAGAAAAGTATTTCAGGTGGTGTTGCTCATTGTATCTTACAAAGATGACCAACTCAGGACCTCGTATCCCCCAAGATCTTCTCTGCAATATGATCTTCCTACTCTCCCCCCACCCCCGTGACAAGACAGGGTTTCTTCCTCCATTCCCTCTACACTGGGCTAGCCCTGTGACTACTGTGACCAATGGAATACGGCAGAAATAACAGTGCTAGCTCTGTAAGTAGCCCTTAGTTGAACTGGAATGCTCACTCCTGGGATGCTCCCACTCGGAGCCCAGCAAGCCACCTGGAGAGACCATGTGGAGGTACTCTGACAGCTGAACTCTCATCCAACAACCAGCACCAAGTGCTGGCCACCTGTAAGCCATTTTGGACACGCAGACCAGCTGAGTCTTCACCTCAGCTTTGCACGAGCCAACATCTGACTACAACCACATGTAGGTAAGAAACCAAAGCAAGAACTACCCAGCTGAGCCCAGTCAACCCACCAAACTGTGAGAGATAATAATAAATTGTTCTATGCCATTACGTTTAGAGGTATTTTTAATACAACAATAGGTGACCAGACACATAGTTCAGAAGAGTATGAAGAACATACTCCCCTGTGAGTAAAAAGGAAGGAAATTTATACTGCTATTTGTATGTGTGAAGAAACTTGAACTTTCTTGCAAATGGTCAGAACTGGCTACATGGGGAAAGGAAAGAAGGAAGATTTTTCAAGTATAACTTTTTATGGTTTTTGTTTTTTTTTTAAATGTGTATCTGTATTACCTATTTAAAATAGTTAAAATTTTTTAAAAGATTTTATTTATTTATTTGTCAGAGACAGAGAGAGAGCACAAGCAGGAGGAGTGACAGGCAGAGGGAGAGGGAGAAGCAGGCTCCCTACTGAGCAGGGAGCCTGATGAGGGACTCGATCCCAGGACCCTGGGATCATGACCTGAGCCGAAGGCAGACACTTAACCGACTGAGCCACCCAGGCGTCCCTAAACAATTACATTTTAAAAATGTCACTAGATTTAGAAAAGTCAGGGAGGTGGGAGGAGCTGGTTTTGAGGATTTCGTTTTTCACGGAAGTTCACCTTGACTAAACTAGAAGGCACCAAGGTGAAAATGTGGCCGGCGGGCAGAGGGTGAGCTGGAGCTAGAGAGAGAGGATGGGAGCGAGAGATAGGCCAGTGCCGATGTGCTAACAAGGCTGACAGCAAAGGGTAGGACTAAATCAAGTTGCTCAGAAGACAGCAGAGGAGCAGAGACAGTATTCCCCTTCCCAAGCTGGGCCCTTGGAGAACACTCAGCAGATGACTTTCCATTTCCAAGTGTGTGAAATTTGGGGTTTTTCCTCCTTTAATTGGTGTAGTCCCATATGATTCCCGGGATTACCACAGTATCTATTGGCTGAGCTTTCCTTTGTGTTCTTCCACACTGTGTGCACCTGCTTGCCTCCTGATAAATGTACAAAAGACAGGTCATGCTAATGAGTCTCCTAACACTCATTGCTATTAGGACTGTGATAAGTCTTCCTGGAATTCATCCCTTCCCAGCATCTCATTTTTAAATTTTTCCTCCGTTTAAGATATTTTGCATTCCTTACCAGCTCCTTAAAAATAAAAAAACCTAAATACAGTGGTGTCTCCCTATTGAAGCCTGCCAACACTTTAGTGTGTAATGATCAAAATGGACCGAACCTGACCTTCCCAAAGGCCAAGGTTGAGCAGTGGGAACTCAGAAGGCAGACTTTGCACAGGTAACTCCGTACTGCCCATACCGCCTCTACTGAGAAATCCAGATATAACTGTTGGTGTACTTGACATTAACGCTATTTTTACGTTTTCTTAGGGAATGAATATGCAATTGGGAGAAATGTAGCAAAATGATGAAACCTGTTTCAAAACTAAAAATATTAAGGCTCACTTACTTTATTTTAGTTTTCAAGAATCATAAATAGAACTATATGCTGTCAGACTGCTCATGACAACCCTGTGTGATGCTGTGCTATTATTTTTGTAAGGCAGTATACACAAGTATTCCCCTTGTGGATGAGACATTTTCCTTACACTATTTGCATCAGTGGCTCTAGCCAGAGACTGGCTGATAAAGATGGGTGCCATGGTAAGTTCATCTTCTATTCATTACACTCATAATCTTGAAACAAAATCTGTTTATGCTTTTTCATATGCTATTTACTATTATGATCTTGGAAATTTCTTCCTTTAAGTCACGTGTGCAAGTTTGCCAGGCCTTTAGGTATTTAGGACACTTTTGCAAAAAAAAAAAAAGGAAAAGAAAAAAATCCTTTGTGGTCAAATGCTCAAGAAGACAGAGGAAGAAGGCAGTAAGAGAACTAACTTGACCAGCAGACAGCTAGAAAGAAAGGCAAGCCAATCTTGTCTCAGCATCCCTGCTCTGCTTATACAAATCTACTCACCCTTACACAGATCAAACAAAACCTCCTCCTAGAAGCCTTTTCTGCTCTTCCCATTTGGAATTAATTCTTCCTCAGCTAAGGGTTTACCTACAACTCTGAATCTACTTTTACCACCTCCCTTATAACAGTCTGTCTGAGTATCTGTTGTATGTTTGAATTAAATGTTTACATAGAAGACCTATGTGAAATTATAAAGTCCTTGAGGGCAGAAAATATTCATCTTTGCATTCCACTCTAGTGTCTTCGGCAGTGCCTAGCACATAGTAGATGCTAAGTTAGTGAATCCATGCATACGTGAATGCCAGATGGATGAATAAACAAAATCATGATTAGCTAAACACTGTCATCATAAGTAGAAAAAGAGCAAGACAGAGGTCTTGGAGTCTCGGAGGTCACAGGAAAATACATTACCCCAAGGGTGAGGGGAGGATATAAATGGACTCCAGATGGTGGCATGTTCATATCAGCTGAGAAGGAAGATGATTTTAGCATCAGTATGTGAAGTGCTTCAGAATAAGGAGTTGCAGGAAGCTGGGCAGCCAGCAAAGCAGGTTACAGGATCCCAGGCATGAAGTATTAAAATGATAATCCATAAAATTGGGTTGATGGAAACTTCTGTGTTTTCCTTACATTATTTGCATGGGCATATTCTGTGTACAAAGTGTCTGTGCTAATTAAATGAGCTGATGTTTATAAAGCTGTTTGTACACTTTAAGGCACTGCACAAAAAACACTGCCTTTCTTGGGGGGGTAGAAGGGTGGGGGGCAGATGAAATGATGCCTTGGAGGAAGCAGAGCCTGGACTGGGATGACAGACAGGAGCAGGAAAGGAAGATATAACTGTTGGTGGAAGATCAAGCCCAACTACAAGACAAAGGCCACTAAGAATATGTTGCTTCCTATTTGTAAATATTAAACATTTGTAGCATTGATCCAAGCCAACTACAGAATAAGCCATGAGAAACTCTACCTGAGAGGGTCTGGAAACACTGTATGAGTTCAAATTGGCTTTTGAAGACCTTGGAGAGAAGAAATAGATGGAGTTAAAAACAGGAAGAGCTAGGGTTTCTTGCAGGAGCGGGAAGGTCTCCGAAGTTCTTAAACCCAAAGAAGGTCCTTGAAAATGATGGCAGTGCTCAAGGGGTGACAAGGTAGCTGTTGTCAAATATTTTGAATTTGTAAAAGAGGAATTGGATTCATTGTACACATAGCTAAGACCAAAGAAGGAAACCGCAGAGAAAAAAGTGTCTTCTCATAGTAAAGTCTTTTCTATCCATTTCAAGTCCTTTTGAACATGGTCCTTATCCTTGCAAAATGGGGAGGTGAGACTGGACTGCATGGGATTTCATGTCATCAGATAGATGACTGGACGCAATGACCTGGAATGTTCCTTCCAACCCAAAGATTCAGTGATTTCACTGGCTGGTGTGCATAGAGAAGCAGTTGTAGGACAACAGTTTTCAAAGAGTGGTCTGGAGACCTCTGGGCACCCTCAAGACCCTTTCAGGAATTCCACAAGGCTGAACCTATTGTCTTAATAATTCTAAAATATTATTTGCCCCTTTTGTTGTTATTCTATCATGAGTATACATTGGCATTTTCCAGAGCCTACAGACATGATGTTCCAACCAACAGAATACAGGAGCAGATAGGAGAATCTGGCTGCTTCTAGTAAGCCAGACATTAAAGAAATTCACAAAAATGTAAACAATGCCCCTCTTTTCACGAAATTCTGTTTGTTCTGGAAAACAGTTATTTTTTATAAAACCTATCACTTATATTAACATATAATCAGCTTATTATTAAATGAATTCATATTTTTTAAATTTTGCTGTTTTAAGTTTTAGTGTAATAAGTATCCATTGATATAATCCATATAAACCAAAGCTCTTAGGGGTCCTCAGTAATTTAAGAGTGTAAAGGGATTCTAAGACCAAAAAACTTTATGCTATTATGGGGCATGGTCAGAAAAGGATTTATCTTTAATATTAAGAAAGGTGGAAGATGTGAACAGGTTAAAAGGCTTTCTTCTTTGCCCACTTCCTAGGTACCTTCACTGAGTTAACATCACTTTCATCCTGACACAAGGCTAGTGATTTCCTCAAAGGTGGCTCACTAGGGGGACCCAGGTACTGAAATGAGAACACCCATGCTTTGGAATCAGATGGGCCTGAATTCAAACCCAGATTTTTCTATCTCCTAGTCAGGTGGCCTTAAATTACTTGGCCTCTCTGAGTATCTATGTTCTGTGCCGTGTAATACTTATAGTCCCAGGTTGTTAAGAAGATTAGACAAGATACACATGCAGAATCTAACCCAATGCAGTGCCCCTTAAATTGTAGCTCTCTCTGTGGCCGGAGCTGCGATTACTCAGTCCCCAGTGAACCCCAAGGAGACTGCATGACCCGATGAACAAATGAAGGTCTAGATAGCATTTTCCCCAACTTTCCTCATGTAGTTCCTGCCTAGGCAAACTCCACAGCTTGAGACAGGTTATTCCCCAAGCACCTTCTTTACTGCCAATCATCAAAATATAACTTCCTCATTCTTTATGTTCTGAATACAGGTGTGGGTTAGCAGGATAAACATTGAACGTGGACTTAAAAAACCCAGGTCATGTTCCACATTGACTGATTGATTGACGGACGGATAGACTGACCGATTGATTAGCTCTGTGAACTTAGCTCAGCACTTCACCTCTTTGAGCCTGTTTCCTCATCTATAAAAAGGGATAATAAAACCAATTATAATGTATATAACAATTATAACCAGTCTGTGGGGTGGTTATAAAAGCTAAAGTAAACAATGCTTATGAAAACACCTTACAAATTGTAAAAATGTATTTGTTGTCATTAATACATCCCATCTATTCTATGTTCAAACTATTTGTCTAGCCTAAAAAATTCCACAATGAATATTTAATCAAAATGATCTCCACACAAACACAGACACAGGGCTACACATTTATTGGATGTTAACATGAAATTTGCACTAATTTTTACAAGCACACAAAAGTTGTGAATGTGTTCTGGGCAATTCCCCAAATTTGTTTTTCTATTCTAAATGCTTTATGTCAAACCCAGATAAAGAGAAACTCTAGGGCATATCAATCCTTATTTCTAAATAAACCCACTTAAAAGAGGTAATATTGATAAGAGCAGCAACAAAGAACTTTCTTAAAAAGTTAAAAATGTGACACTCATCTGATTCTCTCCTTATGACCTGATCCCTTGGGAAGGAAAGGACAGCTCTGAGACGCTGAAGAGGTGATAATTCGTAACTGCTATTAGCCAAGCTGCTGACTGCATCTGAACAGGTGCTCTTTTATGTCTATTGATTTAGAAGTAGGGAAAGCTGTTAGCCATAAAGTTTCTGTTTACTCCTGGTGAAATGTTTAAACATGTATTGTCAGGGCTGAGAGAAACTGACTCCATTTTCCAGTCAAATCAAGACCAGCCAGTTTTTGTCACAGTCCTCTGGGGTATCTGCATATTTGTTACCCTTGACTCCTCTTTAGCTGTGCAATTCCTAAGGACTGATGTCACTCCTTGTGAATATCATGTAAATTCCCCATTACTTATTGTATTGTTCTCTGCATGGTGGACATTAAGTGGAACTTAAATCTTATAATTCTAGGTTTAAACTGATAATGTTTCACTTTTCAAATACGTAGATTTGAAACATTCTCTTAGATACCATTCACAATGGTAACAACAAAATTTCATATTTACTTACACGGGACACTCAAAGGATCAATAAGCCTTCATGTTTGAAGAGTTTTCATAGTTTTTCCCAGGCTATATGAACAAGGTGATTTTTAGGGGTGCCTGGGTGGCTCAGTCGGTTAAGTGGCTGCCTTTGGCTCAGGTCATGATCCCAGGGTCCTGGGATCGAGCCCCGGGGAGCCTGCTTCTCCCTCTCCCTCTGCTGCTCCCCCTGCTTGTGATCTCTCTCTATCTCTGTCAAATAAATAAATAAATAAAATCTTTTTTAAAAAGGTGATTTTTTAGATCTCTATGATGTAGACATTAGAAGAAACAATGAAATGAAGTCAAGAGTCTATGAAATCTTAGGAAAGATTTGGAAGCACTGGGTGTTCTATCTTAATAATTCACTTCTTCTCAGCTTTCCTTATAGTTTCTAATTCAGGAATCCTAGATGAGCACCACTGTAGTACAGGAGTCTCTGTGGCAAGGCTGGCTGGATTCAAATCCTCCCACTGCCTTTACCGGTCCCAAGAAGTTCCACAGGCCACATCTTGGCCTCAGTTTCCCCATTTGTAAATGAGGATACTCACAGGACCTGCCTCATTAGATTCATGTAGGGGAATAAGCGAGTTATTTTGTGTCAAGTACTTAGACTGGAGCTGGGGCAGTCAGGAGGACAGATGTGTTAGAGATTATCCTTACTATTCTTTTCCATCAGGGGTCTGTAGGCTTTACAATGGCTGAGAACCTCCTGAAATTATGTGGAAAATGTCTGTGCACTTTTCTGACGAAAGAGACATAGACTTCATCAGATTTTCCAAGGAGGTAATCTAATAACGGCATCTCTAAAACTTATGGCATTTGGATTAGAGTCCATGTGAGCATGTATAGACATGCCAGACACAGAGAGATGTAAGCTCCCCGTGCACACTAAGGCGTTAACTGTGAATTCAACTACAATCAAAAGGAATGCTCCTTCTCTTAGTGAACACCTAGGTAGTACAACTTGATGCTCCCCACCCCCACCCCCAAAACATACAAATCTGAAGATGAACAGAGGTTAACCCTCCACGTGGGCATGTGTGATGGGGACCATTAGCTGCTGACACAGAGAATTTCGGGGGATTGAAAGCAGTGTGGGAAGGGGCAAAACAAATGGAAATCCATCACAGCTGTTTATGCTCGAATCCTAAAAATACCCTGAAGAAGTGACAAGCATCCCAGGATCCGATACAAGAGGTAAATGCGAGAGGAGAAAATGCCAAGAGAAGGCATTTGCAGGAGGAAACTTGATTTTCTGTTCCGGTTTTGCATTTGTCTTCCTAAGGCAGCACAGATCCTCCATGAGAAGAAAAAGACAGATGGGATGACAGAATTTTGTGGCTGTGTTTTCTGGAGCATTTACTGGAGAATTTACGACTCCTCATAGTTACTGTTAGATATGTATTTAGAATAATTTTCTGCCATGACAACAGGTAATCCTCATAAAACTTCGATCTCCAATAAGAGGGTAGAGATGTTGCTTTCCTAGCTTTTCTCCCTTTCAGCCTGCATATTAATAACCTTGAATAGCTACTCCGTATTCTAAATAATTGAAGCTGCCTTGCTTGCAATCTACTTTATTATTGTTGGTTAAAAAGTGATGAATTCTTTCTTCTCTCTGGAAAATTTCGACAACTTCCTGGAAAGGGTCTTACTGCTTCGAGATCACATTAGATATTCCTGGAAACAGACTAGAGATGATGCTGGTTTTGCCTTAAGACACATGTGAACACTTGAGGTATTGTCCATGTCCAGGAATCAGATAATCAATATTTATAGAATACCAATCCCATGCTCAGCACCACGCTAGCTACACATGTGGCTGGCAGCATCCATTCCCTTAAAGGGCTCAGAAACTAATTGGGAGAGTTCAAACAATCCCATTTGAAAAAAGAGAAAATTATTCAATAGTCACTAAGCCTCACTGTGTTCTGCTGTAGGGAGGGAAAGATGAATCAGAAAGAATTCACGCCCCTTGGAGCAGGAGAATTCTAACAAGGAACGGTTTCAGGGGTAAGAGCTTAGATGACTTCCAGAACCTCAAGGGAGGAGGGCACAGATGAGAGTTGGCATGGTTAAGATGTCACAGCTAAGGTACACTGTGAGGGAGGAGAAAGATTTAGACGGACAAGCAATGGGAAGGAACAAATCGGGGAAATAGAAATGACGAGCGCTGCGTGATGCACAATGCCAGGAGCTGTCATTTAGGTCATAATCACTGGGAACAATGCCCTGGGCATGAAAGCGTCCGACCTGTACGACCAGACGCCTTGGCCCTGAAATGATCATGGCTTGTTCACGGTAAGGGGAAAAAGCAAAGCATATTGAGTCATGAAACATGAGAGTGTGCCGGTACCTGCTACAACGGGTAGCAGGAGTCAGGCAGAGGACATTGGCCGGTGCCTGGCAGGCCATAGGCAAGCCAGAGGGAGGAGGGCAGGTTTCTGAGTTGGGGAGGGACGTGGTGGATGCATGTTTTAGGACAGTTAACCAAGAAACAGGAGGCAGAGTTGCCTAGATTACGGAGAATTAGGATCAGGGAGGCCAGCTCAGAGGTATCATAGTGACACTGGGTGAGGTGACGACCAACAGTCTAAGTTGGAAGGGAGAAGAAAGGAGGAGTTGGACATATTGGAACAAAACCAACTAAGACCACCGTTTGGTGATATGGGGGATGGGAGGTGAGAGAGAAGATTCGGGCAGAGAGGACACCTGCTTTTGATGAGCTGCCAAATGCTGTTGTGGTGCCCAGTGCCCTTCTCTAGAATCAGATAATGTCAACTCTTCAATCTAATAATCTCACTTCCCATTACTAAAACAAAACAAGAAACAAAAACAAAATATTTTTATCTTCCAGGAAGCACATTCTGGGAAACCAGACAAGGGATTTTGTGCATCGTAGTTCATTGCTAACGCTGTTTGCATCAGGGCCAAGCTAATACCCCAACAGGTTGCTAGGAGAAATTATCTTACAGAACATGTTTAAACTAAAGACAGGATTAAGGCTCTCGTCATTTTACAGAATGACCTACTTCAAAAGAAGTCCATTTAAATGTAATGGGTGGATTTACACAAGTTGGTAGTTTTACCCAGAGCCTATCTGAAATTTTCTCTTTATTTAATACTTTCATCAACTCATAGGGGAGGCTTTTCTAGATAATTAGATGGAAAATAATAGAGTACCATATACCTTTATTATTTCCTTTTTACTGGTAAATAAGTTGGCTGAAATGCGTGGAGTGAGTCAATTGCAGCCCTTTAAAACTGTGGTTCCAGCCTGGAGCCCTGTGCCGGAGACCATATAGCACTGACTGCCGCTTCAACACAGTGGGCCCTTGAATGTTCCCTATAAATCCCTTAAGCCAGAAATGCTTCTCAGGATTTATGCACTAATACCAAAAATGCACAAAAGATGCAACATAAAAACAGCTTCGGTGACAAAACATTTCCCAAAGTGGCAAAGATGAGTGATCTCACCGTCGAACACCTGAAAAGTTTAAAGCGCATAGTCAGGTGAGGCTTCGCTAATGCACTCATCTACAGCCTTACCTCAGAGCTATCCTTAGTCCAAAACTATGGGGTTTGGGTACAAAGAGTTTGCAGAAGGTGAAGGGAGCCCAGCATGCCACATGTTACCTAACATGGAGTTTCCTTAGCACTGAGCAGTTGCTGAAAATACCTAAACCTCTGTAAGTACCAGAGAACAACCTTAGGTTGGGGGTCCCTATCGGAAGCTTTATTGCACACCCAGGGTGGCTTGCATTGTTCCTAAGAAGTTTGCTCTGTCACAGTCTCCTGGACTCCTATTCAGAATCAACCTCCCCACCCCCATGAGCAAACCAAACTCCACAGCAGTTACTGTAGCTGCCCATAAGGAAATACATTGCTCAGCTACAAGATGACCTATTAAAATCAAACAACGCTGATGCAAATATACCTACCAAACATACAGATATGATGCAAGAGCACAAGCTAATAAAAGCCAATAAGCATTGGAAGGATTGCTCTTTCGTGTTTATGGAAGAAAAAATGCAGAGTGGTTGATTTGAGGCAAAGGCATTTACACCAGGCAGGACTGTCGAGGTCCCCTCCCCGCAAGGAGAGGCTCTGAGACTTCACCAATGCAAGGGCTACTTACCCTGTAAAGAACCCAGTGTAGTGTGTCAGCTCATTAGATTAGAAACTGCAACAGCATTTTCAAATATGGAAGTTTCATATGCACACACAGGTAGCCAGTACGGGTTGTCTTAGTTTTGGTTCCCCCAGAATCACACCCTGAAATAAGAATTCTAGGGCATGTAATTTACTTGGGAGATGCTTTCAAGTGAAGAATGGAGTGAAAGAATGGAGAACTTCAACAGGGATAGGAAGGGAGCCAAGGAAAGGTGCATTATCAAGAAAGATTAAGGGAGCTTAATCCTGCTGGAGAACTCTGGCAGCCAATGTAGAGTTATTGGAGTTATCCCATTTAAGGATGAGGGAGCTGGGGTATTTATACTCCAATTCCCATCAGTCACTGGGCACCAATTCTCTGGCACTTCTAGTCCCCTGAGCACAGACAGAGCAGGTTTCAGGCACCAAAATAAATCCTCCACACACAGAGATATGATGCAGGCACTTTCAAGTCTGGCTGATGTGGACGTCAGGGATAAAGCCTGAGGGAACATAGGTAGGGGGTGGATAGGATCTGCTGCAGAGGTTTTCCTCAGAAAATTCCTACGTATTAGGCCAGGAGACAGAGTTCTTAGGCAAACGTGATCTTTTTCCCAAAGTACCTCCCCCCCACCCCTGCCAACTTATTTCAAGTAGACTCCCATTTCCTATATTCTGAAGTTGCATGGTTGGAAAGAGGCAAAGGTCCAAAGAAGGAAGTGTGTATTAGTTTGCTAAGGTTGCAATAAGAAAGTATCACAGACTGGGTGGCTAACACAACAGAAATTTATTTTCTCACAGATCTGGAGGCTAGAAGTCCAAAATCAAGGTGTCAGCTGGCTTAGCTTCTCCTGAGGCCTCTCTCCTTGGCTTGTAGATGGCCATTTTCTCCCTGTGTCTTCAGATGATCCCTTCCCTGTGAGAGTGCATCCCCGGCATCCTTTTGCATGTCCAAATTTCCTCTTCTTACGAGGACACCAGGCAGAATGGATCAGGGCCCACCCATATGATCTCATTTAACCTTAATTATCTCTTCAAAGGCCCTGTCTCCAGACACAATCACATTCTGAAGTCCTGGAGGCTAGGCTTCAGGTCAGGAATTTTAGGGGGGAAAAACTTAGCCCATAACAGAGAGTAATTAACACATTCTTCATTGAGATCTGTGTATATTTCTGTTAAGAAGGAAAACAGTGTTAACTAGGTGCAAGCAAACAATTACAGTTGACAAAAGTATATGTGGGACTCTAACTTTTGCCTTAAGTTGGAAGAGACCTTTTACGAGTTCGTCTAGATCTCCCACCCATGATGTGAGGACCGCTTGCAATGATCCCCCTGAGGTTTAATAAATCCTGGCTGTATTATATTAAATCCCACGAGCAATTTGTGAAACTTCGGATAACAATGAGAACCGACCCCTATCGAGTACCTCTCTGCAGCAGGCGCTATGCTAAGCCATCTGCAGCTCTTACGTGATTCCGGTGCCGTCAGTAATGATGACCACTTAGCAAATGAGAAAACGGGCTGGAGGGGGCAAAGTCACTGTATTTTTCGTTCTTTATTAAAGCAACGGAACCTATCTCCCAGCTAATAGTATACAAAGACAAGCCTCACCTGCTGCAATTTTTATATTTACTTCAGTAAATATTTGAAAGGTAAACCTTTAATCACTGAGCTCAGGCTTAGGGGAAGGTGGGAAAGTGTGGGGGAATCAGCCTGTATGCTGGTCCTAAAAGGCCGTGCAATAGAAAGACAGGAGAAATGTACTAGGCGAGATGGAGTTAGCACCCAGCCCAGGGCAGTGCGCAGCCTCATGACAACTCAGGCCAAGAGGACACAGGAAAGCCTAAGGGCACAGTTGAAACTGAGCTGAAAAAATTGCAATACGGAGCACTGAAATGGGCAGGCTCATCATCTACTCTTTCTCCATTCTTCTGCAGCAGGAGCTCAGAAGTGTGACCAGAGAACTAGAGCTCAGAATCCAGGAGCACATCCACACAGAAGGTCGAGACTGGAGAGCAAGCACATCCACCCGACACACTGTGTTGTAGGGAGCCAGTGTGGCCGAGGGGGAGGATGGCAGCTCGTGGGCTCAGCATGAGCTGCAGGTGTCTGCTATTGGTCTGCAGAGCGCCTTTATAAAGGTTAAGTGCCAACTTTTTAAAAGTGGGAGATTTCTACTGAACTCCAGCTTTTTGGCTGCTCTGGACAAATCAAAAGACCTGGGCACCCTGCATGCCTGCCTGAGAGCTGCGGCCCCTCCTTCTCCAGCTTGCACTCTCTCTATTTGTCCATAGCCCCGTCACTCCCCGATCTCTTGCTCTGGCTGACCTCCTTCCTCTCCGTTGCCTGCCGGGTCCCTGTAGCAGCTGCGACTGCCACTTGGCTGAGTATCATGGTGACTCAGAGGACCAAACAAGTCAATGGGATCTGTGTTTGAATCTTGGTTCTCCTATTTTATGAGTGTGTGATTTGCCTCCCTAGATATCAGCTTCTTTATCTGCTACACTGGTGTAACAGTGTACTTGAATGGACAACAACAACTTACTGTGCATAGTTTGCTTAGCACAGCACCTGACCCCATAGAAAGCTCGAGATAGAGGTCAGCTCTTATTATTGTCACCGAGGTTGCAGGTTTTTGTCGGTGTGTAAGTTTGTCTTTGGATAACTACCTCCATAGAGAAAAATGCTAATGTCTGGGGCATATGTCAGATGATTATTTTTGCATTGTTCCAAAAGCAATTCTGCGACATGCACTCAGCCTGGCCATTTTTTGAATGGTGTCATTGTTCCAAAAAGGCACCGGGAAAATAGTCTAGAAAAATGTTCGTTTTGCCAAGGGATCAGTGACATCTTTTTAGTAGATCAGGTACAAACATTTTTCTTAAAAAAAAAAAAATCAATTGCGATTGTTCTAAGGATTTATGCCATACCCACATTCAATCCAAACAAACAAAACTCTTTTCTAAGAGACTAGGTTATAGACATCAAAATGCCCCTTCATGATACCACTTTAGACAAGATTAAGGACGAGAAAAAGATATAACAATTTACATACATGAATTATATATAAATTCATAATTATTCCTCAGCTAATAAAACCCAAGTTTACATTCCTTGAATAGACAGGGACTGATTGCGTGATAAAGGGAGGAGGGTGATAAGGTGCAAGCTGCCAAATTAACCCACAAGGCAATTTCCAGTTTGCACTGGGTAAAGCCTGCAAGAGTTGATGGAGTCTGGTCTCCCCTGAGAAATTGCATAACCACAAAGTGGCTGGACTCAGGTGATACTCCCTCTATTCCTTTCCCTACTGTGGTATAGAGGCTGAAAACAGGGGCCAGACTCCCTGGTTTCAAACTCTACCCCAAGAGCAAGTCACTTAACTTATTGAACCTCCATTTCCCATCTGAGAAATGTATTCAATTAATGCCTCTCACATGGGGTTGTCATGAGCATAAATATATACAAAGGATACATGCATATGACATATGCAACCGCTCAATGTTAGCCAATTATAACTAAAGGTCAGTCTATCACCCCTTTGAACAAAATGTCCAGAGTGTTCACGTTCACTGGAAACGGAAGGCATTCTGTCTCTCTGTTGAGTGCTCACTGTCAGCTTTGTGCCTATAAAGGAGAAGACACACTTGTCTTTCCTCCTCCAAGGAAGTGCAGATTTGTGAAGGTGAAGAAGTTACATAGGTGGTGGGTTTAGTGGGTCCAGATGCAGGAAAAACAGTGAAAAAAAAAAAGAGAGGACAGAGTGGCAGAACTGAAGCAAGCGACAACAATGGCGGATTTGGACAGAGGGGGAGGGGGCAGGCAAGACAGGACACTCAACGACTGTGTTCATCTCTCCCTCTATCCCAGCACAACACTGAAAACGCAAAAGTAGTTGTTACTGGGCACCCAGGGCTACGTGGGAGTGAGCAAAGATGAACATTTTTGCCTCATTTTGAATGACTGAGGTAAACTTATTTATAGACAAGTATGTGGTCAGATTAGCATTTCCACATTCGTCCAACAGTACACTTTCCAATCAGCTACAGTTAACCCTGCTGAGGGCAATTTCCCAGGACTTTAGAGAAAAATTAACACAATGTTCCTCCTTTGCAAACAACTTCCAATATTTCAATATTCTGGATTTATACCAGGCACGGGAGTAACAGGCCCATGGAGGCTTTAACTATTAATTTTTCCCCCCTAAGTCTGCTTGGAGAGCTCCCTCCCTGTCACAGGCAGGCTGTACAGCCCCTGGAGTGAAATCCTGATGGGCCCCCAGCAGACGAGCATTCTTAGCCAGTGATGCTCCTCACCTCTCTCTTGGCCCGTGGACTCCTGGGCAAATCTGTGGGTGAATTTTATGACTGACACTAATTTATACAGGCTTAAAAAGGGGTCTTTGCTGCCTTCCAGCCTGTCCTCAGGAGAGTAAAGCATAGGAGCTGTAGCAAGAAAGTAAAGACTTGAGTAAAATGCAGGGCAGGGTCACCTGGGGAAATCTAACTTGGAACAAATGGATTGTCGCGGCCAAGCGCACTGTCACCCGGACTGAATTAAGATGTCAGCCGCATCAGTGTACAGATCCTTCCAGGGCCTGGGAAACAGCTGGGGACGTGGCCATGGGAAAGAACCTAAGATGCTTGCTGGAAAGACCCGAGAAGGGCCTCAGGAGACGGTAATTAGCTGCTAGAAGCAAGTGGACCAGGGTGGAGGTGAAGAGCAGGCCAGCCGTTTGATTTTGTTTGCCTTTTCCTGCCGAATCAACAGTGCTTAATTGGCCTATTCATCTAGAAATGATGATTTTGAGGGCTTTATAAATTGTGTCCTACGTTCCCTTAACATGAGGCGCAGGCATGGGCTTAGCCATGACCTAGACAGCTTCTTGCCCAGCATGGGGGCTTACGAAGGGGGTATCCCTAGGACTTAAGCCAGGGTGTCTGAGAAAGGTGGAGGGAAGCCCTTTTTACAGTTCTACCAGGAGACATAGACTGTAAATTCATGCCGCTTGCTACAAACTCAGAAAGCTCTTGAACATTTGCATTTGCTTATGAAACATGGTCTTGACTTGATCAAATGAAAAATGATGTGAACCCTGCCCACGGGTTACTCATCCCAGCAGCGAAGGCTCAGAGAGGCTGAGATTCTATTATCATGGAAGCCCCAGTAGACCTCAGGCTCTCCTTCTCTGAATTTAAATAAGCCTGGTGCCTTTACATTTGTCTTCACAGATCGTGTTTTTGAATGACAGAATCATCTTGGAGGCTTTGCTCTGGGCTTTCTGTCAGAGGGGAGGTGATGCCAGTTGAGGAGGTCCAGCTCCCTAAACCACGGGTCAGCAAACTATAGCCCACGGACCACATCCAGCCCACCTCTTTGTTTTTTAAATCAGGTTTTACCAGAACTCAGCTATGCCCGTTCATTATGGATCATCTACGGCTGTTTTCACACTACAGTGAGGAAGTTGAGTAGTTGCAGCAGAAACCGCGTGGCCTGCACAGCCTACAGTATTTTCTGTACGGTTCTCTATAGAAGAAGTTTGCTGACCCCTGCCCTGCTGCATGGCCCCTTTCCAGACCTCACTGGAATGCTTGGTAGAAGGCAAGATGGAGGAGGAAGCATGACCTGAGGTCCCCTTTCCCCTCCCTGTGCCCAGGGACCTCCCTTTTCACATGTCTTCTCAATCCTACCACAAGAATCATGAAGTTTTGTTCTTCTGTTATCTTCGACCCTCAGGTTCACAGAGAATGGATTCTTTTCTTCAGTCTGTGCCAGGTCCTTCCTTGTTTATTTTACTTTATTTCATTTAACCCCTTTATCTTCAATCCCCCATTCTTTCTTCCCAGAGGTACGTCACTCTATAGAGTGTTTGATATGCATGTACCCTTAGAAAATGTGTCATGTCATCGTTTGCATGTTTTTAATGTACATAAATGAATAGCATTCTGTAAATCTTGTTTTACTTCATTCTTTTTCACTGAAAACCATTTTCATTCAACACCGTGTATTTAAGACTCAGCTATGGTTCTTGTATACATCTAGTTCAATGTTTCTAATTACATCTCAAAGCTTTTTGGGGAAAAGGACAATAGATTCTTTTCTCAAAAGGTAGGGAACCACAGTGTATGAGTTCTTCATAATGGGGCACCTGGGTGACTCAGTCATTAAGCGTCTGCGTTCAGCTCAGGTCATGATCCCAGGGTCCTGGGATCAAGCCCCGCATTGGGCTCCCTGCTCCACGGGAAGCCTGCTTCTCCCTCTGCCACTCCCCCTGCTGTGTTCCCTCTCTCGCTGCCTCACTCTCTGTCAAATAAATAAATAAAATCTTTTAAAAAAAAAAGGTTGTGACATAGTGTCTCCCCAGAGAAGATACAATTTTTATAAAGAGCTTGTCACACATAAAACACAATAGGATTTATATTAATCAATAAGATCCCCGAATTCCTTAAAAACATTGGTGTCAAATGTAGTTTTAAGGTAGTATTTCTGATAAGCATTCAGCATATTCTCTACTAACCCCTCCCCTCCCCCAATATATCCCTACAAGCTAATTTGTGGCCATTTATTTCCAAATGTACATTGTCTGTATTGGGTTCTGAATGAAGGCAACCAAGGTTTGGGGTTTCTCAGAAGATAGAAATTTGGGTAGGCCTATCCCTGAAGAGGCAAGAAAGAGCTAGAACGTATTAGTCCCCTGACAGCTGCTGGATCAGCTCCACTACACCCCAACTGTTAGAAAAACCTACCAGGACCTTAGTTCCTGCTTGCATTCCTACATCATGCACGGTCAGGAGAGTATGTCTGCTTCACAAGCCTTCCCAACCCTCAGGCTCCCCAACCTCTCAGCAGGTAGAGGATTGAGGAGCAGAGAATCTCTGCAATTTGCCAGGTAAATGCTGTTCAATGTTTTCCACTAGACTCAAGAGAAGAGTATTCTACTTTAACCAATCATTATTCCCACAAAATATTATAGTGTCTTGGCCAAAGCTTTTAATCTCAACTATCATGTGCATTCATACTTCCATGTTTTTATATTGTTAAAAAAAACTGTTTTTTGACATTTGATACTTTTCCAATTTGAAAGTAGGCAATAAATGGTAGACTAAAACTAGGAATTTGCATGTATGTTTACACTAATGTTTGAATTATAATGATGTTAATGCTATCAGGCTCCTAATAGAGTTCCAGAAAGCTTTTGTGGAGTACCTAATGGACCATTCAAATTACTACTATTTGCCCACCTCCCAGTTTTAGGCCACCCCTACTTTGCATTTCCGGCAGTATCTTGAGAAGAAATAGTGGTGAATTAAAACAGGGACTGATCTACTGCAGGACATGATGGAGTGATCTGTTTCACTGGCCCAGAGAAGTGAGGCTCTATGGAGGATGGTGCAAGGGATGCAGCACAGGGCTTCAGCACAAACACAACTGTCTCCTAACTTGTCCCAGTGGGGTCCAGTCCAACGCCAATAGCAATTCTGATAATTAAAGAAGGGTTCTTGATGGACCATAATTCACTGCTTGTGTAGCCAATAAATGCTTCCTTCAACTCAATTTCCTAAACTTATAAATGGAATGGAGGACCTGTAGTTCAGCTCATGGTTGATTTTTCTTTATCTGAACAATGTTCCCCCCACTAAAAAGCGCGCGCACACACACACACACAACAGGCTTGTCAGAATAAAATAACTCAGGCCAAGTCTCTGCCTTTCTATTTATGAATCTGACTTCTGTCCATACACATCTCAGCATTGCAGATAGATAAGTAATCTTTCCCATCCGCAATTAACAAAGGTTAAAAATACCTCTCTGAGGTTTAATCTGGGAAGAGCTCTATTTCTAGTTTATAGCCAAGGAGATTACACACTAATTAAATTGAAGTGCCCATGAGGATTAAAGCAAGAAATTCCATGAACGGAAAAGTCTAGAATGCATCAATGAGGAAAGTGTGAAAAATAAAATTTTTTTAAAAGTATTTTTTTTTAGGGTAAATAGTTACAACAATGAAGATTTTCACACAGGAGATGACTATCTTATTAATCCTAATTAGGTATCTTTTTTTTTCTTCTTCTTTTTCTTAACCTTGAGCAAGAGACTGCTTCAACCCCATGTAGCATCCAAGCACTTTTTAAACACTTCAGCAGTCAGTTATCAGTGCTTCTGCTCAGCTGTTGGTCTGCTAAGAAATCTTCCCTTTTTTCTGCCTCTATTCCCAACACACGTTACACAGTTTAAACTTCTGTGACAGCGCCTAACGATCTTCGTTCCACTATTTGTCATCTTCCCACCCACATTCAAAAGACACAAAATGTCAACTGTCACTTCTTTTTTTTTTAAGAAAACCAAGAAAATTATAACTTCTGTCAGCCAGGCCTAATGAACAACAAATTTTTTAAAACTTAAATGATGGGCACAAAGGAAGTACCAAGTGGCATTTACGAACAAACTACACATAGAATATGCTAAAGTTTATAATTAAAAAATACACAGAATCTATAATTATCTCAAAATAACAATTTTAATTTAAAAATTCCTAACTTATGAGTCAGAACTTTCATAAAGGTAAAGATATAAATATATAAGCTCAATGTTTTTCACATTAGCTTTTAAAAATGTATTTACTGAATTCATGATATGTATACATTAACACATTTTCTAAAGGAAATACTAAGCCACACTACTTCCCCCATTACCTGACACTTCTAGATTTTGAATTGCAAAGAGTCTCTAAAAATTTTCAAGGCTGTATTATATGCCAAAAGATTGGCCTCGATTGGGAGGCAATATGAGAGAGAATAAAACATTTCTGTTTGTGCCCACTGACACAGCTTAGGTTACTAAGCCACTAGGCTGTCCCGTTGTCCTTCTCTATCTCTCCACATTCTGCCCTGTTTACACCCTGAGCCCTAGGTTTTCCTGTCATTATGGAACTCTGTGCAGAAAAATAAAATCTATGTCTGAAATTCATGGGCAGAAGATGGTTAGAGTAATGCTTGGAGTGGGGTGTGGAGGAAAAGTTTCTTTAGCATTGACTGCTTGGAAGGAAATGCTTCTTGACTCTAATTTAACCTTAACTCTTAAGGGGTATTAGCTGGTAACTTTTATCAGACTCTCAGCTGAGGTAGGGCCCAAATGGCAGGAGAATTCAGAACCCATATTGAATTTATAAGAATATTTCCTTTTGAGGGCGCCTGGGTGGCTCAGTTGGTTGACTGCCGTCGGCTCGGGTCATGATATGGGAGTCCTGGGATCGAGTCCCGCATCGGGCTCCTTGCTCAGCAGGGAGTCTGCTTCTCCCTCTGACCCTCTTCCCTCTTGTGCTCTCTATCTCTCATTCTCTCTCTCTCAAATAAATAAATAAAATCTTTAAAAAAAAAGAATATTGCCTTTTGATATTCCTTATTCAGATTATTTGCTTGCAGATATAGTAATACAAAGGCTGTAGTTAGAAACAAGCTCTACATCAGAATAATGTAATGGACTCTACTTTCTTTAGAAAGTAACGTTTTTAATGCCATTAATATCTGAAGACTAAGTTACCTTCAAAGTTGCTAGAATGTAAGCTACTAGAGGGCAGGGATTCTTACCTGTTTGGTCTGTAACCTGTCCCGAGAGATGAGAATAGTGTTTGCACATATTAAGTGCTCAATAAACATTTGTTGATTAAATGAAGTTAAGGGCGCCTTGGTGGCTCAGTTGGTTGGGCGACTACCTTTGGCTCAGGTCATGGTCCTGGAGTCTTGGGATCGAGTCCCGCGTCAGGCTCCCTGCTCAGCAGGGAGTCTGCTTCTCCCTCTGACCCTCCCCCGCTCATGTGCTCTCTCTCTTTCTCTCAAATAAATAAATAAAATCTTTAAAAAAAAATAAAATAAATGAAGTTAAAAGATAGAGGTCAGCTGGGTGTTTTAGGAGTCTGTATTTCAAAAGGGGGGTAATGAAGCAGTTAGAATTGACTGTGCAAAGAGATGCCATTGGTTCCTGATAGATATTACTAGAGATGACAGGGTTCGACAGGGTTTACTTTCCAAAAGGGTTAGATTTTCCTTTTAAGTGTAACTGACTCACAGAAATGCTGGCTGGTAAAGGGGAGATTATAGAAGCAAAAGCAGAAACATTTTAATCTGCATGTCTGAACCTCTCTAATTCTAAAATTCAATTAACAGTGGGCTTTTCCCAACTTGCAGAAAATAAAATTAGTGAATACTGCATGTCCAACTGTGAGTTTTCCTTCACAAACTTTTTCTTAAAAACTGTTCTTATCAACTACAAGTTGTGTATATAAGAAACTAGCATTCAGTGGCTTGGTTTTTTCCTTCATGGTGCTTAGCCTAAGTCAGTATGCATACATTCCACCATGTGAACATATCTAAGAACAATTCTAGAGCTAATTCTGCATTGTCATGACACTCACAGCCTAAAGATGAGGGTCCTGGCATAGAGCGCCCTTTCAGCCACAAGTAAACTATGATCTTTGCAAAGTCAGGGTCTCTCCATATCTTAACTTTATCATCTGTAAAGTGAGTTTAAGCCCATCAACCACCGGAAGCCACAAGGCAGGGGGAATTTTGATGTAGTACAAATCAGCCTCTCTACTGAGATGCAGAGCCAGCTGGGGTCACGGGGAGACCATATGTGGAAAGGCAAATGGAAACTATCTACCATTCCAATATCTTAACAACTACTTTATATCCAACACACTATCAAGGACAATGATGGGCTCGTGGTAGATAATTAATGCTTACAAACTTGAAAATTTTTTTTGCCTGGTATCTTAAAGCAGAAGTCAGGATCAAGCTTGTGAACTACTTATCTTACCTACAGCTTCCAACAGTTAATATGGACAACCAGTTAGAGACACATCCTTGCCATGATAGACGATCCTTTTTGCCTTTCCAACTATCATAAGGACCATACCGTCATCCTCCCCACCCCCACCATCAATCCATAGGGTCAATAAACAGGTTGATTGCTGAAGCTGGATGATGGGTACATAGTCTCTCTGCTTTCATGTATATTTGAAATTTTCCCTAATAAAAAGTTTATACAAATAAAATAAAGCTCCCCCACTGACCATGTGAAGGAAGGGACAATCCACAGCCTTATAAACCCATCTGTTTTTTGCATTGGGTAATGAATTCGGAATTTATGCGTATTTGTTATTGGGTTTTTTTTAGTTATACAATTTATTCTGTAATGACTAATGCTTAAGGCATTTTCTATGTCAATGATATATAAACAAATTATATTAGAGGTAATTTTATATGGTGATTTTAAGTTGTGCCTCTTATTTGGTGAGTACACAAAATAACATTTAGATAGCATTTAAATACCTCCTATAATTACACTGAAAAAAAAAATTCTTCCCCAGTGTTACTGAAATCAGTTGCAAATTTTGCTTCCAGATACATAAAGTACTAGAAAAGTAGCCAAAAAGAGACATGGACTCAACATGCTGCCAAAAATAATAATAGAACTTTAAATGTTAAGCAGTTTTTTAAAAAGCTCTTCTCTGGAACAAAATGCATTTACTCAAGTTGTTTTTCCCTCCATCCTCCTGCTTCTCATTATAGATGTGCCTTTCCGGCTGACTTCCCGATCAGTTGGTGGGCCCAGTCCTCCTGAGTCAGCCAGTTGCCACTGTTGCTGTGGATTGTGTGCATCTGGTGGAAGCCAAGATGGGGAGTGGGATGGGGATGAGCACTCTGGGACATTTTAAATTGGAAAAAAAAGTTGGGCAGGAATACTGAGTTGCCATCATGAGGGCAAGTTGATTGCCCTTTATCTTCTTGTAGGTGCCATGAAATGGTTGAGGCCATCAGCCATTGGCCTCTTTGCTTTGTTTCCTTGGTGAAAACTGAAGATCAAGGATTGTCCTCTGGTTGGCATCATGTTCCTCCACGTACAACTTATCACCAGTGGTTTTATAGGTCATGCCAGGGGGATTGCACAAGAGTTCATTTTTCCATCGTCACTTAGAAAGCTTATCACGACATTTCATTCCCAGCCATTCCTCTATGTCTGGTTGTCCCTATTCATGTGCTCAAAGGAAAACTGACAAGGGTATCGAGACACAATTTTGGTTGTAATGATTTCCCTGGTCCAAGTTTAGTCTGGATCCTTGAGATCCTCAGCCAGCATCAACCACTTTATGCAGAAGGCCACTCAGTGCTTTCCTTTAGGGAAATGTCCTGAAGTCAAGTTGGATTTCAGTCAGTTCCCCCAGTTTGAAGAATAGTCATTTAATGCCACAACCTCCAAGCAGTCAACGCTAGTGCCCACTTTTTGAAACTTTAATAATAAAATTAATAAAATATATTTAATAAAATATTAAATGAAATATAAAACCCATAGCACAGTGCTCAACACATTGCTAAAGTCAATAAATGTTAGCTCTTACTGATGATTATCCTTGACATAAACATGGCAAACTTTGTTCTAAACTACTTATTCATTCAGTTAGCCAACAATCATTGAGCCCCCACTATGTGGGAAGCATTGTTGTTGGTTAACAGAGATGTCCTGGTGTATAAGCGGCGCCAGGTCCCTGCTCTCATCAAACATACGTGCCATAGGAAGGAAGTCAGACAATAAATTATTAAGCTAAATAATTTAAATTAATAGTTGCCCTGAGAAAAGTAAAACAAGACCAAGAGATAGAGAGTGACTAAGGAGAATGGGATGAGGAGGGAGGTTGACACTAGAGAGAGGAAGAAAAACTTCTCCAAGGATGAAACTTGGATGAGAAGATGGAGTCTGCTAGGTGAAGGTTCAGAGGTGGAGCATCACAGGTGGAAGGAACAGCAAGAGCAAAGGCCTTGAAGTGTGTCCCATCACAACATGGTGCTGCATTACCATATGCCATGGACGCAAAGCCACGTTCCTCTTTGCGGTCAAGTTAACCATTTCAATTTCCAAGGCATCTAAGTACTCAACCTATAACCAGAATAAACTGCCACCAGGAGAGGTGTGGTTTTTTAGTGAGACTAACCCACTTTTACAGATGGTGTAGAAATTTTAGTTTAACCGTGAGATTTTAGTTTATGCATGAGAATTTTAGTTTAAGCATGAGAACTGACTTCTTCACTCAATATTGCTTGATGTTCCTATTGCACATTTCACTGGGAGAACCAGCCTTTGATTTTGGGACCAGGCCCATGACTCACTGCTACTCAAATTCACAGATCTAAGAACCAGATTACAAGATGGGATGGCTCCTGCTCTGCCAGTGACCTGCTGTAGGCTCTTGAATTGGTCCTTTAGACTTGCTGTGAATTAGTTTATCTATGAAATAAGAGGGATGGGTTAGACTGGTGCATCTAAAACTTTAATGTGCCTTCTGGCCCTGGGGATTTTGTCACATGCAGGCTCTGATTCAATGGTCTGGGGTGGGGCCCGAGGTTCTATGCTTCTAACCAGCTCCCAGGTGATGCTGATGCTGCTGGTCCTCTGGACCACCCTCCTGAGTAGCAGGAGTTTAAATGATCTCGAAAGTGTCTTCCAGCTCTAAATCTATGACTCTGTGTTCTAGGTTTACTATGATTTGAACTACAAGTCCTTGATATAATCTTTATCACCTAAATATCTGTGATCACCAAGATACAGGTGATGTTCCCGCAATACCCAACTGGTGCTTCCTTCTGGTTATCCAAGACTCACATGTCAAGGTCACTGACTCACATCAGCTACCTCCTACTGTAACACCTATGCATTTTAGGGCAGAGACCAGTGAAACTCCCTATCACTTATCCAGTCCAATATGATGAATTGAGGAAGCTTCGATTTCCTAAGTGTGCCAACATTCAGGCTGGAAGGGAATGGTTAATTTCCCAGAGTAAGCAATAATAAAGGAGCATACTATTTCAATTTACATTATTAATTAATAAATGCAAGCCTTGGTTAAGATGTTTTCAAAAGTATACAAAATTCCATATAGTACTGGAAATTCAATGAAGGATGTTATTGCTGATTTTTACCCTTAATTACCCCAGCAGGGTTTCACCTTGAGGGGGTTATTAGGCAGGTAAGCAAAACAAAACAAAACAACCCCTAGATTCTTACAACTGAAAGATTCCTCAACTCTTCTCAGGAAGATCAGTTGCCAACTTGGCTCTTTATCTCTGAAAGAGGAGGCTGAGATGGGTGATTTTCCAGGGCTTGTCAGAAGATCAATCTCTAATGGGCAATGTGAGGGGGAAGCATGAAGATATAACTCAAGAAATTACTAGCTCTTTTTAAAGACACTGCTCCACTGTTTACAAGGTAAAGTAAGGGAAGATAAAGTAAAGGGAAGAAAGGGGGCATAATGGCGTGTGTTGTAATGGCGGCAATGATGGCTTACATTTGAATGTTGCCTCAACGTTTTCCAAATGTTTTCAGCAAGTGACTGGTTCTCACCATTGTATGAGCTAAGAGAGCTACAAATTGATAACTAGAGAAACCAGGGTCTGAACTCAGATCTTTCATCCATTTGTAATTTTCCGTATGTCACTCATGCTCCAATTACAGAACATTAGCCCAGTCTTTGCAAATGCTCCCAAGCTCACAGAGCATGGCACACAGAGGGGGAATAAGAATCTGTCCAGTTCTGTTGGCTCTCAGTGTGACATCCTCCACTGCCAACCCCAGGACTTGTAATTGCCTTTTTGGCTAATTAGGACAAAAATCTACACTTCTCATCAGACGTACTCCCCTGTAAAGAGTCCCCTAGGGATAGACTGAGCCTCACCAGGATGTGAGTAAATGCCATGATGGAATTAACTGACATTTCATTCATCCGTCAGTGTTTCTTCTCCCAGACATCAGTCTAAGGGATCATGGTGTCATGGGGCATCCATCAAAAGAGAAGCAAACAAATGAACAGGACTTATTCTCCCTAATCCTTCTCAGGCTATTCTGGGAACTCCCTGGTATACAGCTGGTCATTTCAGAAAAGGTGCTATAAATACTGGTTAGTTGATTCCTGAATTTTCAATCGGCCTTTATATATTTTTATTTTCTATAGAGGAATACTTTGTACCTGAAGTTGGGGAGCATACATTTCCAAAGAGATGATATCACCAAACACTTCTCACTGAGAAGCCAATATTTTTAGAAAGAGCTAATAGGAAACAAATAGCAGATGACACTGAACACATCTCTTGGCCAAGAACTGAAATCAGTTCAGGGCAACAAGAAGAAAGGGAAGTATTTTTATAACTGCGATTTCTACCCATCCTGGGCCCTTTATATGGTTCACAGGAGCCACAACAAATACTAAGAAATGATCATGATATATAGATAGGCAACAATATTACCCAACAGCAAGGACTGGGTTACCACTGCTTTTATTGATTTCCCAGATACAGCAGGCACTTGTAACTTACAATTACGTCCACAGGTGGGAGTCTCTGTTAGTGCTATTATACATTTTAAAAATTGATTTCAACCCAAATGGACCAGACCAAATCACAGGCCAATATCCTACATGACACAGGGTTGAATATCCCAGTTCCAGATACAATGGAAAGCCAAACATCAGTAGAAACCTCCAGGATTTATTTCCTTATATAGCTTTCTTCTCATTTTTAACCAGTCCTTTGTTTTCACAACGGGCAATGCTAGCTTTCACAATGGGCATGCTAAATTGAACTGAAGCCCTGGCAGGTATTGAACTGGCCACACCCTCTGACCCATTGTCTCCTCCCCATCCGGATGCTTGGGACTTAGCTGAGGAAAAGGGTGACTATGTAGAACTTCCTTATGGCAGTGGGATTCTCCAAGGAATCCCAGACTCAGGCTACCTGTGGGTCAGCCCTGTCACACCTATACTTGGGGATAATGAGAAGCAGATGTTTCCAGCCACTTTTTCCCTCTTGCCAGAGGCTTCTAGGAAGTGTGCAGCAAGTTGGAGGAACTGTACAGAGTCCCCTGTGGCTGTCAAGCGAGAGCTTGGTGAGGGGAAGAAGCCCTTCTCACTAAGCTAGATCCATCCTCTATAGGCCAGACAGGGCGTTAGAGCCGATAGCTGGTTTTAGACAGTCCTCAGTCCATTGTTACAGCCAAGAGAGGGAGGCCAAAAGTCTTGAAAAGGAACACCGCTCCCTCGTGGTGCTACTTCTCTGGGGAGCTGTCTTTACAGTTAGAGCCAGATCAAATGGGGCTGAGGCAGAGTGTGAGATCAGCTCTGAAGGAATGGTGAGGAGTGGGCTTCCCTCATCTTTTGATGACTCAAAACTTGAAGGTGATGACAACCTCACATGTTTCTGCTGGGACCCCAAATGGAGTTTCTGACCACTTCCTATCCTATTGTGTTGAGGTTAGAGAAAGCAGGTATGGGAGGACTGTGGGTGGTATGGGGTGGGGTGGGGGATGTGCTGTATGGCAGAAGTATGGGAAACATTCTGGCAAGGTTGCAACCTTGAGAAAAACACAGAGGACCCACCATTTGGACCAGGTACCCTGTTTCCTTACCCCCAA
Organism: Callorhinus ursinus; assembly: GCF_003265705.2. Taxonomy (NCBI): domain Eukaryota; kingdom Metazoa; phylum Chordata; class Mammalia; order Carnivora; family Otariidae; genus Callorhinus; species Callorhinus ursinus. Next base: position 38,773,983 of record NW_027397074.1, read on the forward strand.
AGCTTTCTTCTCCTCATTCTCTTAAAGGACATCAATTACTTGTTCGTAGCTAATATAGGGATCTGGGTTCCCACAGCTGTCCCCTCTCCAGATGGCCAATGGGCATTGATGACCCCAGTAAAGCCTCAAAGCAAGGGAATCATGCTATCAGAAGACTGTACTCCCATTGAAAGGACCTAGGTTCCCTTCCCTGCCCTCACACTCTGGCTCAACCCCATTTGATCTGGCTCTAACTGTAAAGACAGCTCCCCAGAGAAGTAGCACCACGAGGGAGCGGTGTTCCTTTTCAAGACTTTTGGCCTCCCTCTCTTGGCTGTAACAATGGACTGAGGACTGTCTAAAACCAGCTATCGGCTCTAACGCCCTGTCTGGCCTATAGAGGATGGATCTAGCTTGGTGAGAAGGGCTTCTTCCCCTCACACAAGCTCTCGCTTGACAGCCACAGGGGACTCTGTGCAGTTCCTCCAACTTGCTGCACACTTCCTAGAAGCCTCTGGCAAGAGGGAAAAAGTGGCTGGAAACATCTGCAGTCAGCCTTCTGGAACTGAAGCGACTGTGAAGGAGTCTGCTGCAATCCTTCACCTGGCCTGGGTGTAGACGGCTGACTCTTAGAAATGGAAATCACCATCAAGCACGAGTCAAAGACGAGACTTTTGGCCCAGAAAGATCTGATGACCCATTAGAGTTCTTTCAGGCATCTTGTGGCCCTCATGCCCTATTTTTTAGTTCCTCCCCTGGGTATCTTGGGTAACCCAGAAAGGAGCTGAGAGATGTAAATAATACTTCTGATAGTGGAGATCTGGGGCCTGGCTGGCAGGGAGGGTTGTGATTAACTCCAGGCTGACTCAGGGATGGCAGGAAGGCCAGTAAGGACAGCGGGCATCTATCTGCAAGGACTGCAGCAACTCCCTAGAGAGGAGTTGGAGGGACAGAGGAGGGAAAAGCTGTGGTGAGAGCTGGTGCTGGAACACAAGAACCACCTCCCCGCCCCCACACCCACCCGGCCTTTCGCTCCACATGGCTGTGTCTGGAGACAGGCAGTTTGGTAGAGCCAGCTCCTGGGTGATAGAAATGGCGCCATTGGGCTTTTTCTGTGTTTGGGAAAGGAGGGACTAAATGTCATTGCCAACTGAGTTTCATTTCCATAAACATTCATTGAGCTCCTATGAAATCCCAGGCACTGTGATCAGAGATAAGGCAGAAATGAGAGAGAAGCCATCTCTGTTCCCATTTGTTGGTGCAGAGCTGTGTAAGATGTCACCCCAGATCCCTGTAGTCGCCACTGTTCTGTCACGAAGGAGAAGCAAGCAGTGGTCTGAGCTGTGCAACTGAGAGCCCAGCTCAGGCACAGTCCAGAAGCCCACTGAGGTGGGAGCACAGCCCAACCCCAGTCAGGCAAGACCAGGGGACCCAGGGTATCCAGGGCTGTGCTGATGGTTATGTTAGCAGTCAGTTAACAAGTAGGCGCCTTGGGGCCTTGGATATGTCAGTGAACAAAACAGTGCACCAAACAGGCAAAAATCTTTGCCTTGGGGGAGGGGGGGTTACCTTCTTGGGTAAGAAGAAACTTCATAAATAATAGTCATAACATGAATTAAATTATGTGTGTTAGAAGATGTAGGTAGGGGCGCCTGGGTGGCTCAGTAGGTTAAGCGTCTGCCTTCGGCCCAGGTCATGATCCCAGCGTCCTGGGATTGAGTCCTGCGTTGGGCTCCTTGCTCAGTGGGGAGCCTGCTTCTCCCTCTGCCTGCCGCTCCCCCTGCTTGTGCTCACTCTCTCTTTGACAAATAAGTAAAATCTTTAAAAAAAAATTTTTTTTAAAAGATGTATGGAAAGAAAAAAGCAGAGTAGTGCAAGGGGATCAGAGGTGTGGCAAGCTAAAACAAGGTGCTCAGAGTAGGTCTTTGAGAAGGTGACATCCGAGCAAGGACTGGAAGGGAGTGAGATCCACTCAAGTAGATGTTGAGGATCCTGAGCATAAACCCTGGACCCTCCTCCATGTGCGCCCAGGAGGCCAGCAAGGGCCGCTGCAAAAGGCCCCCCTCTGCAAAGTGAGGACCTAGAAAGTGGGCTCTGTACACTCTTCTCCTTGTATGTCCTGCTCTTAGAGGGCCTCGTACTTAGTAAATATTCAGTTACAATCTGGTGATGAGGCACATTCTGGAACAGCCTCTCAGGCTTGCTCTGGTTAGGGCCGCTTTCCTGGGCTCAACAAGCCCCTGGTAGAACTCTGAACACAAAGCAATAGCGCACAGTTACAACAAGAGAGGACATTGAACAAGGCCTCAAAAATAACTTCCTAGTGGGCGCCTGGGTGGCTCAGTTGGTTAAGCGACTGCCTTCAGCTCAGGTCATGATCCTGGAGTCCCGGGATCGAGTCCCACATCAGGCTCCCTGCTCAGCAAAGGAGCCTGCTTCTCCCTCTGACCCTCCCCCCTCTCATGTACTCTCTCTCTCATTCTCTCTCAAATAAATAAATCTTAAAAAAAAATAACTTCCGAGCTTCCGACTCTTGGATTACTGTCGCTGCCTAAGTGCACAAGTGGGATGATGTTCCTCAAACCCCATCAACTAAGAGCCATATTGTTAAGTTTTCTAAGATGCTGACTTTATGACTGTTACAGAATCTAGTGAGAAGTCTAGGGCTTCATAATAATGCAGGGTAACAATGGATGATTCTGGCTCTCCCCCTATCAGACACATCTTCCATGCCTCCTCAGACGCCCTCTTCCATGTGTCCCAGAGCTCTGGGTGCTTGTCTGCTGCGGCAGCCGTCAGAGAGTGACTGTGTGCGGGCAGTGGGCACCCGGGGGACAGGTGCCCAGAGTCGCCACCATCTCCACATTCCGGGACGCCCTGTGCCACGGGGCGCATGATCTGTATCACAACCTGGCCAGGTGTTACAAAGCAAAGTTCAGGGGACTGGAGGGAGGGAGCAGGTAATTATGGGTTCCTCCCTCTCATGGCCTGTTCCAAGAGTAAAGAACACGTAGCGGATAAATGCTGAAAGAGTAAGAATTCTGCTTGCCTCCCTGGACGCGTGCCCCCAAATGTATTGTTCTAGGTGTTGGATATAGCCATCAAATTTCAAGATGAAGTCCTACCCACAAGACCCAACACTTCAACTCTTTCAACAATAACATAAGAGACTCAGGTTCCTCCCAGGGAAAAAGACCATATGATTTTACTTACTCCTGGAGTCTGTTTTAAAATGCACACCTCTTGTTGGCCCTCTACCTCCCTCTCCCTGTAGGAAATGAACAATAAACGGCACTACTTGAAGTTATAGGCACTCGCTGACAAAAAGCTACACCATAAGGCATTACTTGCCATTGCGTGTGCATGCGTGTGCACGCGTGTTCTTTCCCCAAAAGCCAGCTAATGCTTTTAAGCTCTGCTTTGAAATTTTTTTAACTCAGATAATTTTCCAGGATTTTATTCAGCTGAGTTATCCAATGCCCTTTGTTTTTCCCATTGTGGATCAGCAGAGGCAATTTTCAGAACGACTCCGGAGATTATTTCTCTAACGTGTTTCTTCCTGGAGACCTGCTTGCCTCCTTATGAGCTGAATGTACCTCCTTCGCTCATGATAGAAGTTGGCAAGAGGGAATGCCTGGTCTTTTTCACAACAAAATAATAGGAAACCTACTTCTCACAACACATTCTCTTTACTTGGTGCAGGTTCCTGGAGTCAGGTGTTTGAATTGGACAAGGAATGATTTTTCGTGAAGTTTCAATGCCTTGAGGCTTACCAGAGCACTCCTGTGGTTCTGGCCTGGACTCAATAAATATTTCTTTGTAGAGCAGAAGAGGAGGAAATAACTCTTTGCTCAGAGAGCATCTACTTTTGCAGGCCTCTGGGGGCTGATTGTGAAGTTCTGTTATAGGAGTAGCACCTCATGCTAGGCAAGCTGGCTTTTGGAGAGAAACTAAGGATACAGGCTGTGTAGGGAGGTCTTCAAGAGGGATTCTGTGCTCACTTTCAGCACACAACTCTATGGATGCTCCCCACTCCACCACATTTTAGGGTTATCTTCTTTGCACAAAGAATAAATGTAAAACTCCTTAGACTGGCAACCAAAATTCTTTGCAAAAATCACTGCCAATCATTTCTCCGCCTTTAATTCCCTCCCCTGAGCCACACTTGTCCATAAGCAGTGAAGCTGTCCCAGAGCAGACTCCATATCTGCCACCCCGAACCCACCTTCCATTTGCCCAAATCTGATCCTTTCCTTATGGAGATCCCACCTACCTTTCCAGGCTTACATTAAATGGCATCTCCTCCAGGAAGCCTTCTCAGATATCCCTTCCTAATTGGAATTCATTTTCCCCCTCCACACTCTGTGCCTCTATTTCATGGACCTTACTAGAAGTATGGGTCCATGGTGCAGCAGATATTTGGGGTAATTAGGAAAAACTAGGGCAAATCACATAAAAGCGTTTTGAATTTCACATCCCTTTTCATTGGGGGGGGGTTGCCATGCTTGTGTAAATGAAGGGAAGTAGGCAAGGCTGGTGGGTTTGAAGGGGACAAAGTGTTCTAGAATATTCCAGCAGATCTGGGGATGAGGTCTCCATGGGAGAGCCAGAGAATGGGGCCAAGGTTTTAAAATCCAACATATGGAACAAGAGCTGAAATCTGCACCTGTGTTGGTGGGGATGCTTGCTGAAAAGCTGTAGAGAGAAGCTGCCTTCCATAGGAAGTGCTGCCCCAAATCCTCTGTGTCTCTGGGATTAAGACCAAAAGATTGAGGTGGCAAGAGTTAAGAGAGCTAGAGTACTTATCACAGACAGCCCGATGGCTCAGGTCTTTGTACCAGAGAGCATCGGCTCTGAGCATCTTGAGAGCAGGGATCAAGCCTTACTCATCTTGAACCTTCCACCTACTGGTACTCAATAAGTAATGGTCATAAAATTGAATTAAATTAAATGAGCCCTGGTAAAGGTTTCTATCCTAATGGTGTCTTCATAAGAAAATTAGACTCACTTTTATATAGCTTTAAAAAATCTTATTCAGCCTGAATCAGCTTCAAGGAGGAAAACACTACTTTCAAATAGGTATGCTTGTCTGGAAATATAAAACCATCCAGTCGAAAGGGCCTTCATCTGAAACATCGTCTCAGCTCTGAGCAATTCAGTCTATTTTTGGTCCAATAGCATCAGATAGGTTCTGTGTACTCTTAGCTTCGAAATGTCGACTCTTTCTCAAATGTTAAAAAAAATTCTGATACAGCAGATTCATGTCCGTTTTATAATTGAGGGAAAATAAAAGTATACATGCACACAGAAAGAATAATATTCCCGCCACCCAAAGGTAAATGTTTTGTCACCATTTTGGTGTAGGACTTTCAACCTTGCCCTCAGTATCTCTGGACCTCACTTAGGATCCAGTAATGAAGGTGTGCAGAGCCCAGCCTCAGGGTGGGCTGACATCCCTTCTGTTTGGTCATTGTGTATGTCTTACCATAGATGTCACCCTACTTTCTCTTTCTCGGTTCTCCCCCACCATTTTAGGTTCTTACACTATCTGCTTTCTCTTCTTTCCCTATTAAATCTGCTCTCAGGAAAAGTGATAACTCACACACTCTGAAGGAAAAAGGGCAGATAACCCATTTAGGCAGTATTCACATTTAATTAGAGGTGAAAGCTTTAATTTAAATGAAAGAACTACATCCCCAATTCTAAGCTATAGAGCCCTGATAAAACACTTCTTTAATGTTTTCTCCAAAAGCAGGTTCAGGTTTTGATGTCCTGAAAAGCCAGCCTTATTCTTTTCTTTATTATTTATATTTATTTATAAATTAACAAAAACCTGAGTTTACAGTTATTATATATTATTTTCTTTAATCTTTACGACACTCGTTATTCTTTGTTTTTTCTTAAGAAACCATGATCGAGTTAAAACTATAAATATAAAATCAGGCATAGAAGCATATTTATCTAGAAGAAAGCCATGCAAGTGAGGTGCTCTAACGTTCAATCCTCAGGAGCTTGATGGTAAACTCACTTCTCATTTCTTCACTGCTAAGGTTGAGTACCATTAGCCCCATGGTACAGATAAGGAAGCTGAGGCCCAGAGAAATCACACAGTTAACAAATAGAATTGTGCAGGGATAGATCCTGGAGGTTCCCACACTAATAAAATGAAGGCAAGAGGGCTTAAACCATGTGTTAGAAACAAAAAAACCTTTGTAGATGAGACCCAAATCTGGGTCTCCTGGCTCCAAGCCTGCCACCGGAGCCATCTCACTCAACGGAGGCTATACCTCACATCTGCTCAACCTTTGTCCAGTGCTTTCTTCCCCAGCCCTGGTGTGGATTGACCCCTAAAAAGAAAAAAATAAATAAATAGGGGTACTGTTGTTGCAGATTTGGTCTTTTCGTATATTCAAGCATGGTGAAAACAAAACTAAGAGGATCATCTCAATATATAGGGAGTCCTGAGAAAAATATGGATAGGTCACATTTCTTGTGATAAGAGTGCCCAGAAGATCACCATGCCAAATTTGTGGGAAGTTAACTATATGGCAAAAAGAGCACTCAGTATTTCAAGGAACTCTATAATAAAACCTTTGGTTAAAAATTAAAAGAATTCTTGTCAGTCAAAGCATAACATTCTAATTTCTCTTTTGACGGCTTGAATGTTCATACCCAGGGCTTTCTTAAGGTAGAGCACAATTATGCACACTAAGAAAATGTTGGAATTTGGATAGGCTTGTGTGGTGGACAGGAATCAAACCTGAGACATGGTTTGGATTCATTCAACAACAAGAAAGACTTTAAACACTGAAAATACCTGTCAATCCGGCTGGTTCCATCTCAACCGTGTGAATGATACTGTCAATAGGGTTTCCTGTCTAACTTTTTTTTTTAGAGAGGGGATTGTGGAGGGGCAGAGGGAGAGAGAATCTTAAGCAGGCTCCACACCCAGCATGAGCCCGGCACAGGGTTGGATCTCACCACCCTGAGATCACGACCTGTAGCCGCTTAACCAACTGAGCCACCCAGGCGCCCCTCCTGTCCTACCTTTAAAAGACAATTACTCTATTTTCCTAGAAACTCTGCTAGATTCATTGCAGTCATGGCCAAACTGTCTACACCTCCCTGGATCTGTGAACCTCTGCACTATTGCTCTGCACTCCTTTCCTTCAGAGGCAGTCTCCTTTCCCATGTCTGGAGTATGAACTGCTCTTGTGACTGCTTGAGCCAATGGGATGCCTGGGTCTCAGGAGGCCTTTCATGCTTCCATTCACAATCTTGGCCCCTGGGAATGCAGTGTCCACAATCCCGGGGCCAGCCTGCTGGAGAAGGAGAGACCTGCGATCCAGTAGCCCCTACCCCCCACCCCACCCCTGCCTCTGCTGGCAGCCACCCCGCACCAGCCAGCTCCAAACCAACCTACCAGCGCCGCGAGAAAGCCTAGTTGTCATCATGTGAACCTGGCCTTGACCACAAGGACCACCCAGGTGATCAGACTCATAAGCCAAATAATGACTGTTTTAAGGCATTGAGTTTTAGGGTGGTTTGTTTTCACAACTAACTGACATAGAAATCAATCATGACAAAAAATTAGCTACTTTGACAGCATTTTCTGCTTAAACAACAACTGAAATTTTAGCACTGGTGGTTGATATCCCATCCTTCATCCGCTTTAATGTCATGGACAGACCCATGAACTGTGTCTAGCCTGAGCTTAAATAATTCTACACCATGATTATATTCACATGGAGTCCCTGACACACACGTTTGGCAAGATCATTGCTCTGGAAGTCAATACAAAACAGGGAAAGCAGAGTTTTCAGAACAAAGCGAACTTTTTTGATGAATAGATCTGGCCACACACTCTAAAGATTCAGTGATTTCTCTTCTAGCATCTCATCAAATAACTAAGACTTTTTAGATAGGCTGTGATTATTCACGAGAACAGGAGTTCGGCAGGCTGGCCCCCTATTTTTGTAAATAAAGTTGTATTGGAACTCAGTCACGCACATTCATTAACATACTGTCTTTGGCTGCTTTTGTGTGACAACAAACTTGAGAAGTTGTGATAGAGACCCTATAGCTCACAAAACCTAAAATGTTTAGTATATGACCTTAAGAAACAGTTTTCCAACCTCTACAAATTTTTTACAAGTTAATCTATTTAAATGGCCATTATTAAGATACTCAAAAATTACAAATGCTGGCTTGACCAAGCCTAACTAATCGCATTGCAGGGGGAGAGAATACGAAAGGGAGGAAGGGGTGTCTGGGGGTATTGTCACACACAAAAAATGTAGGCATGCGACCCTTGTTGGGTCTGTTGGATGGATTTCGCGCCACTAAGCCACAGTTAGGTTATGCAAATAGGTGAGCCAGTGGTCATCCAGGATTTACACAAAGTTAAGCTCCAGCGAGCTTGGCCCCTCTGTTTTTGATAGCCCAATCATTAATCATGTTCCTTAGGAGTCACCTGATTCCCTTGCCAGAATCAGTTACCTTTCAGGGATAGGAGAACTCATGGCCAGCGGAGGTAGGCAGCTGCGCTTGACAGTTACCTTCCTGAACTTTGGCGTCCTGGGTTATGAAATGGCCACAGGTGGTCTCTGCCAGGCTGGACACTGTGGTTCTGAGCTGGAGCCAGCCAGTGGCACTAACGTGGCAGGCGTTCTGGTGGCTCGTGGGGCGGCTCCACCAGAGCAAATCCATGCATGCACAGACTTTCCTTAATCCCATCAGCCTGCTGACCCCAGCTGCTCAGCTTTTCAGCTTTTGAGGCCCTGAGCGTCAAACCCACATTACTGACGGAACGAGGCACCTGCTGGTGCGCCACTCAGCAAAGTGGGTAGACGTCAAAATGGTGGTGCCACCAGCATACTCAAACCAGACACAGTAAACCTATCTGGCAGGAAGTGGTTCTGTACACCTAAGTTTAGCAGTGAAACGCCAGGTGGTAAGAATGCTGGTGCTTTTTCTTCTTCTGTTTTTTTTTTTTTTTAAGATTTTTTTTAAGATTTTATTTGAGAGAGAGAGAGCTCGAGTGAAGGGAGAGGCAGAGGGAGCAGCAGGCTCCCCGCTGATCCCCTGGGATCAAGTCCCACAATCAACTTTAATGTCAAATATTTCGGGGGGCCCCGGACGGTTTTAGTGGCTCAGGAGCAGGACTTGGCTAATGCCTTTTTAAGTTCCCCAGGTGTTTTCACTGGCCAGCTCAGTTTGGGGCCCAGAGCCCTGTGGAAGCACAGCGAGTCCGGGCCTGACTTTGCTGGGCCTTATAGAAGGGGGAAGGGATCCATCGGTTACCTCTTGTCAATAACGCTTTACCCCTCAAAGCCTGTTTTTCTTTCTCTTTCCTTGACTGGTTAAGAACCCGAACCACCACCTGCCTCCACATACACACACGCACGTGGGTTCAGCGTGCGCCACAGGCTTTCCTGCCTTTGCCTGGTTCCCAGGGGCACGGGGCACCTGCGGCTCCAGGTGCCGGCAGTGGGGGCTACTTGCTGGCACCCCGCTCCACGTCAAGGCACACACAAGGAGGGCTCCCCACCGCGGGACATGCTCTCTTTCCTCTCAGGGCGGCTGGCCATTTGGAAAATGTCCAACATTTTAAGATATAATTATCAAAACAATAGACCCCAAGCAAGTGGATGAGGTGAGAGATTCCATCAGTCGCCAAGTTTCAGGTTCTAATTGTGGAGTTTCCAGTTTAGTGGATTCCTTACTCTTGTTCGCGCCGTGGGTTAATCAACAGCCGTAGCCACGGCCGATCACAGAAAGAGTAAGAAAAGAGCACTTCCCTCTCGCTGGGCAGCTCTATACCTGGAGCAGTTTGGGATGGCAGAGCTCCAGAGACTGCAGAAAGCTGCTATTAACAGAGTAAATGCAGTCTCTTACACAGACGGAGCCCCGCTACTTGGTGGCACCTGTTTTTGAAGCTACATATATTAGCAACCCACAGTGAATCAGTCCTTTATTTTCAGGCCCCCAACACGAGCTTTTCTACTCCCAGGATGGCATTAGGTACTTCACCTGATGAGTTAATGAGCTTACCTCGTAAAAATAGCACACTTGCCTATATTTACAGCCGAGAAATTTCTAGTGTTACCTTACATTTGGTGGCAGTGTTTAGCACTTACTAGATGCCTTCAAGGATAAATAAATGCTAAATGGTATAGAGATATCCCTCCTGTTGCATAGTCACCAACGGGGTTTAAAAAAAAAAAAGCACAAGAATTCAAGGGAGACCACCTGAGTGTGAGGCCCAACTCCAAGTTTTGTGTCTCTTTAGGCATATTTCTTAATCTCTCCAAGTGTGCTTCTGGAGCCAGGAACAACAGCCACTTCGCGGAATGTGGCACAGAAATTAATGCTACCAGGTACTGCATTTGCTCCCCTACATGTCCAACCACCTTGCTGCTAGGCAGGTCATGTGACTAGTCGTAGCCAATGAAGTATGAGCAGAAATGACGTGTATTACTTCTGGCTAAGGTGAAAAGCCTGTGTGTGATCATCCCATCTCTCTTCCCTGGTCCAAGGGATGGAGAGGGCCACATTTTTTTTCAGATAGGTGCAGTTTAAAAGATGGCTTAGCTGGGTCCCTGAGTGACTCTGTGGAGCCGAGCACTCCCTTCCCTCTCCCCCTACTGCCATCTCCTCATGCCCCCTCACTGAGTAGATAGCATGAATAAGAAATCCTCTGAGTTGTGTTAAGGGATTTCCGAGTTACTTGCTCCATTCCTAATGGCCAGGGATACTGTAAGGTAGCAAAATGTAGCAGCCAAGAGCATGAGTTCTGGAACCACACTGCCTTGATTTGAAGCTGAGCTTTATCACCCATGAGCTCTGTGATTGCTCTGAGCCTCAGTTTCTGTACTGAGACACGGAGGTAACTCCTCAGAAGACTGTTATAAATACCCATCAATAGATACAAAACCCTTAAAACAGCACCTTACACATAGGAAGCCCTCAGTAGATATCAGCTACTACTAGGTAAACTGCCTAGCACGTAGGAGATACTCGGAAAATACTCATTTTCTGGCTCCACCATCTTCTCCCTCTCCTGGATCAGTGATCTTCAACCCGGCTGCACACTAACTTAAGAAGATGTGGAAAAGTCCTGAACCTGGGCTGCACTCGCAGATCTGATTTAATCCGCCTGAGTGGGACCCAGCTCGGAGAGTTTTCCTAACCCCTCAGGTGCATCTAACATGTGGTTAAGAACCACCCTTCCACACTTGGCAGCGAAGAGGAAAAACTACAAGTTTTCTCAAACTTGGTGAGTAACAAGATGTGGGATTTCCTGTGAGCCAGTATCCTTTCCCAGCTCCAGGAGGGTGGCATTCAAACCTCGGAGAAAAACGCCAAGCCTGGGTTGTGCTGACTTGACCGTGTGGCTGGTGCCGTATGTTCTCCCCTTAAGCCGTGGTCCGAAGCAGCATCTCTGCAGCGTGTAAGACCCCTGGGGGGATTAAATCCCGAAAAGAAGAGGGTTCGGGATTTTGTTAGCCATGACAGCCAGAACTGTGGGTGTCTGCTGTTCTTGGTGGCCAGTGTGGGTGGCATGCCACAGATGCCCACGGGTACCAGCCCACAGGAAGCAGATGCAGGAGGCAAGCTCCTGGGTGTTGGAGGGCCGGGAGCCCAGCCCAGCGCGAACACAGGAAGGCCAAGCAAACCACCGAGAAAAATGTCAGGGCCTGAGGATTTGGGCAGTGGGGACTTTCTGACCGTTGTGTTAGACGGAGAACTGGTAGCACTTGTTCCCTGGGCCAGAACTCACCGGGAGCTGTACTGCCACGGGCAGCTTCAGGATCTCGGGAAGAAGGTTCCCAGGCTCTTTGTGTGGAAGACGTCTGCCTGGAGGGTATGCTCTGGAGTTTCTCATAGCAATCCCACGTTAGAATCCCACAGCAAGCTTCTAAAAGATCCTGATGCCTGTCTCCTCCCACGCCACTTCACTCCACTTCTGAACCTTGGCTGCACAGTGGAACCACCTGGCAAGCTTTAAAACATGGATACTTGGGTTCGCTCCCTGCCACTTCCACCTGGAGCTCCTAATTTAATTGGTGTGGGTGAAGCCTGGGCTGTTTGTAAGTTCCCCAAGTAGGGACGCCTGGGTGGCTCAGTCAGTCAAGCATCTGCCTTCAGCTCAGGTCATGATCCCAGGATCCTGGGATTGAATCCCACATCGGGCTCCCTGCTCAGTGGGGAGTGTGCTAATCTGTGTCTCTCTCTGCCCCTCCCCCTGTTTGTGTGCACGCTCTCTCTCTCTCTCTCTGACAAATAAATAAAATCTTAAAAAAAAAAAACAAAGTTCCCCAAGTAGTTCTAATGTGCAGATAAGGTGGGAACCACTGCCTAAGAAAAACCTAGGAACGAGAGATTCTGATCAAGGAGGTCTGGGTCTGGGTGGGGGTTCAGGAATTGAACTTGAAACTGTCTTCCCAAAATAGGAGGTACCTGGATTCCACTTGAAGAGACAATGTGCTTGGCTGTCTGTATATGGTACAGAAACAACAATACGAATTTAATCACATCAATTTAGGAAAAGTAAATCAATCTGATGATCTGGCATTATGTAGACATAACATCCTACTGATTGGTTAAAATTCCTCTTTTCAAGCAGCCGTCTTGCTATCCTATGGAAAGGGCTGTCACATGGTATTTGGGCGTTTCGATTATATTGACTGGTGCATTCCAACACTGCCCATAAGGTCCTCATCTTGTACCCCCCCCTTGTCGCCGCAATGCCTGGCACACACAGGACAATTAAGTAGCAGGCAAAGTGAGACCCGTAGTTACTTGGGAATCTTTAAAAAAAAAACAAGCAAACCAGGCCCCACCCTAGACTAAATGAGCAGAAATGTTTGGTGTGGGCCTAGGCATGTGTTCTATCAGCTCTTTACATAATGGACAGGTTTTTTTTTTTTTTTTTTTAGCCAAGGTGACCAAATTTCAGTGTGTGGAGGTTCGGCTTGCCTCGATCTTGCTCTGATATCACTCTCTTTTCTCCTAGTTGAAGAGACGCCTGTCAGCCTGGCAGATGACCATGCCGAAGGCTCTCTCTCCCTACCTTCCCTCCCTAATCTCCTAAACGGACTTGTCACATCCGGGGGGCTTTAGCACTTAGAGATTTGCAGCTCTCTGAAAAATCCTTCCCTGGCCGACTAGTGAGCTCCCAAGTGGAAGGCACGGGCTCATGTTAGCATGGCCAAGGCTTGATGGAATGATGTTCTGGAAAAATCGAGCCAGTAGACCTCCTAAAACAGCTGCAGCTGACAATGCCCACCCCCTAATGTGGGTTCTGGACCCACGATACACCTGGAGGGGAAAGGAGATTTTTCCAGAATGGGATGAGGAAAGATATGAGTATCAGTACGGAAGGGGGCAGAGTAGGGGGGGTGCAAGGAATGAGGGGTGCAGGAGCACATTGGGATGCAGGCTAGTGGGGTTCTGAGCATGGGCCCAGAAAGAGGCTGAGGACGAGAGATGCTGCTTGTGGGTGGGACCGGCTCAGCAGTGGACAGGGAGGCTTGGAGAACTAAAGGAAAGCCAGTCCCAGTGACTGAATCCCCACCTGGGTCCCTTGTGCCACCTCCCTGTCCCGGTGAGCTGCTTGGACCTGGACCCTGTTAAAGTTGGCTTTGCCTCCATCCTGCCAGTCAGCTCTGCCCCAGCCTGTCGTCCACCTCGGGAACCCTCCCCAATGTCTGGGCCCTGCTCTCTGAGAGACTTCCCAGATAGAAGAGCTGCTGCCAAAGACCTCCACATGCCACTAAGATAAGGTGACACTGGAGCAGAGACCTGAAGGAAGAAGGGGGTAAGCTATGTGGATGTGTGGGGAAAGAGCATTACAAGCAAAGTGAACACAAGTGCAATAGCCCTGGGGCACGGGCGCACTTGGCTTGTTCCAGGAGCGAGTGGACTTGAATGATTTGGGGAATGGGGTAAGAAACGGGGTAGGAGAGGTGGCAGACGTAATACATAAAGGAATAGGAATCTGGATTTTACTCTAAGTGAAATGAGCAAGATACTCTTGTCAAAAACTCACAAAACTTGCAATCCGAGCCAGCTAAAATAACAAGGAATGAGCAAAGATGAGCTGAAGTCAGAAAAACGAGGATGTGGCCCTCATTCTAGCTCTGTCTTCTGTGACAAAGCCTGATGACAAGTTCGATTTCCACTCCACCTGCTGCTGAGCCCTTCTCTCCGGAAGCAGCCCCATCCCAGGGAGACTGCCCTGTTCCTTCCCCTGTCTACCTTATCCATGTGTAGTTAGGCCTTCCTTGCCCTATGTCACAAGTATGAAAAGTGTTCGTGTCCCCCCTCTTGGCCCAGTGGAAGAGAAAGGAGAGAATCAACAATAGCCCTGGTTAGTTAAGCCTCTTAGCATGCATGCTGCGTGGCAATGGGCTAGTGAGAAGGGGAAGCTGTTGCTCCCGGCCCTGAGAGACCATCATCCCTCCTTCCCCTTGTCCCGCATCTCCCACTCTGTCCACCACCACATGCTCCATGTGCTAAAGGCTAAGTTGATGTTCTGTTGTCAAGCCCAGGGGCTCTGACTTCATTCAATGACAGGGAATGCTCGATCTGATTCTCTAAAATACACACTGGCCATGTATACATCTCTTACCCACCTTGCCACACTCTGCCTCATACTCCTTGGTCACTTGAGACATCTGGTCCCGAAGCAGGTGACACAGTTATGGCCAGGATTCCAGAAATTCACTGTACTCTAGTCATCACTAATGTAGCTTAAAGAATAATCTAGGTAGCAGACTTCGGAACAGCATATCCGTAATCAGTACAGTTAAAGACAACTTGGCAAATGACACATAAAGATAAAATATCTGTATGTACGTGTGCGTGTGTACGCATACACGTATGAGGCTACTAAGTTTCCCCATAAAAAATGGATAAAGAACACAAAAGGCAAGTAACAAAAGAAATATAAATGCTTGAAGACCTCAACCTCTCTAAGACTCAAAGAAAGGTCTATTAAAATACTGAGAGTAGTGTTATTTAGAAAAGGGGGGGGGAATACATTCTCCAGCATTACTGATGGAAATGTAAAGTGGTACGACATTTCTGGAGGGAAATCTAGCAACAGGTAGGAAAATTTTAAATAGGCAAACCCTTAACTTGGCTCTTTTACTTCTAAGTATTTATCTTGAAGAAATAACTGGACAATTCCACAAGGATTTATGTGTGAGGATATCCAGGGATAACGACCTAAACCTCCACAGTTAAGCAGACGCTTAACTGACTGAGCCACCCAGGCAGCCCGCCACCCCTCTTCTTTTCATCCCTCCTCCCTCCCACCTCTTCCCTGTTGTTCCTTCTCTTCATCCTCTCCTGCCCAGTCCATCGTCCTCCACACCACCATCGCCGACATTTATTGTGTATTTCCTGTGCATCAGACACTTCCAAGAATGCCGCATACCCCCATTCTCACACATACCCTAGGAAGGATTCCACTGGGGCCATTTAAGGTAGTTTCATCCAAGAGCTCTCTCTACTTGCTGGGCACCAGATGTCGTCTAGACACCACCCATTGGGGTGGTAGGAGGGGGGGAGGAGTGATGGAAAGAGGAAGCTCGTTAAATAAGTCAGGCTACACGCATAGCATCGACTAGTCCTCCCCGACCAAAAATGACGTAAAGCGGTATTTATTGACATGAAAAGGAATCCACGATATACTAAGTATGAAAAGCTAGATTACAAATTATATTATATAGATTACATATAATATTATATAACATAATATAATAATATATATCAGAAAGAAACCATTTTGGGTTACCTTTGGATGATGGGATTTTGATTTTTAGTCTTTCCTTTTTTTTTTTTACAGTTTCTCTGAATTTTAAATAATGAACACTTGTGATTTCTTCAGTCAGAGAAAATCAGTAATGCTGAAATGCTCTGAAAAGTGAGGTGAAATGCTCAGTCAGTAGACCTCAGTAGAAAGGAGATTCCTTCCTCCTCTGTTTCCAGCCAGAAGCCAATCCATCATGTCATCTCCAGATAGCACCAGGCTGCAACTGGCTCAGACAGATGAGCGTCTATCCTATTTTTAAAAGCTCCTGGAGAAAGAGGCTTCAACCTTCCCCTTGACAATCCATTCCACCAGGGTTTATCAAATTCATCTGAAAAAGAAATTTCCCCTTATATCTAATGTGAAACCCTTGCTCTGTGACTCAAGCCATTGCTTCTCTCCCTCAGCTTGCAGTGAAATTAGGAAATGGTGACTGCATTTGTCCTTATCTAGAGCAATTAGTTTCCAGAAAGTCTACAATTATATACAGTCTACAACCGTACACGCGCAAGTGAAACACATGTGTGTACTCTCTCTCTCTCTCTCAAACACACACACACACTTTCAGGGCAGTCTAAATCGGCATTAAACATAAGCAAACCTTACATTCCGCACCTTGGGCTCAATGCAAGAAGCCATTTGGAAAGCCCACCCCATCCTCGGCTGCTCTGAAGCACAGAATTTCAGCCCCGGGTGGTTTGTCTTGTCCTTTCAGTGGTGGCAACATCAGGAGCGTAACCCTGAGCAGGAATACGAACTGGAGATGTTGAGGAAGTGATCTCGGACTGTTCTGGTTGATAGAGGAGTGTAGCACCCTCAAACCCTGAGAAAAGGAAAGAGAAGAAGTTTGCTGATATGGACAGCCAGTATGAAAGATACATTGTGACAAGAGCTTTTCTGCCCTTCTCTCTCTCTCTCTTTTTTTTTTAAAGGATTTTATTTATTTGTCAGAGAGAGAGAGTGCACAGGCAGGGGGAGCGGCAGGCAGAGGGAGAAGCAGGCTTCCCGCTGATCAGGCTCCATCCCAGGACCCTGGGATCATGACCTGAGCCAAAGGCAGACGCTTAACTGACTGAGCCACCCAAGCAGCCCGCCACCCCTCTTCTTTTCATCACTCCTCCCTCCCTCCTCTTTCTGTTGTTCCTTCTCTTCATCCTCTCCTGCCCAGTCCATCGTCCTCCACACCACCATCGCCAACATTTATTGTGTATTTCCTGTGCATCAGACACTGTCCCAAGAATGCCACATACCCTCATTCTCACACACACCCTAGGAAGGATTCCACTGGGGCCATTTAAGGTAGTTTCATCCAAGAGCTCTCTCTACTTGCTAGGCACCAGATGTCCTCTAGACACCACCCATTGGAACCACAGAAGGGTTTCCCTGCCCTTAGGGAAGCCTGGGGTTGCGGGAGGCATGCCCATGAGCCTATCATGACTCAGGGACCAAGGTAGTGGAGCAGGGTAGAGTGGTGGGCAGACCTCAGGCTTTATAGCCTAGAGCAAATGCTACCATATCTCCACCCACAACCCTTGGACAATCATGCATTCCAGATGATTTCCAATTGTCACGGTCTGCATCTCTGCACCTGAGGGTGTTTGTTCCCCAATCTAGGCATTCGACCAATGACTCTCGGGTATTGGTGTATAAATACCCCAGCTCCCTCAGCTCTTGAGTGGGCTAATTTGGGGTCATGAGTTTTGTGCTTTTTCTTTTGGAGATTAAACCATAATTGCCCCTGTACTAGCTGATATAATAATGTATACTTTTTTGGCTGCCTCCCTTCTCCTGGATTACTTTCCATGGCCCAATACACTATTTGCACTTGAATTTTTGTCTCAGGGTCTCCTGAGTCAGGAAAAACTAACTAAGGCAGACTCTAACTTAGACCTCATTTGAATTCCATCTCCAGTACTTTCTTTCTATATGATCTTGAAAAGCTTTCACTCTCTGGAAAGAGGGAAAGCTGGTGCAGGGCTTAGACATTATTATATATATAAAGTTCTGGTGCACAAGCCTTCAAGAAATGGCCATTCTTACTGTTACTCTTTACTGAAGGAGGTGCTATTGTTCTATGGTCAACTGTTCCTAGTCCCTTTTTTTTTTTAAAGATTTTTATTCATCTATTTGAGACAGAGAGAGAGATAGTGATAGAGAAAACATGAGCAGGGTAGAGCGACAGAGAGAGAGAGGGAGAATCAGACTCCTCACTGAGGAGGGAGCCCAACACGGGGCTGGATCCCAGGACCCCAGGATCATGACCTGAGACTGACTGAGCCACCCAGGTGCCCCACTGCTTCTATTCCTAAACAATTATAAGACATCTTTTCCTTCCTCATTAACACTTCTGGAAACTCTAACCTCAAAGGCTTAAAGCTGACTGCTCTCCAGCCTAGGACTAAGAAAGCTAACAGCAAATTTGACCTAGTGTAAAGACCTGATGTAGTTCCTCAGAGTTCAAGTTCTACTTCAAAGAAATAATTGCAAGTAATTTTCTGAGAATGAGTTTTGTCAAATTGTTCTACCCACTTGCTAATTTAGAGATGCTAATTCCTTCCTTGGGTAGAGTGCTTTAATGTTGTCAGAACATTGCCATCCGACGTTTATAATTGCATCTGATTCTCATGTCCGATCCTTATGTCAGGATAGGATAGGTTGTGCTCCCTCATGAACCCCCACAATCTCGGTGGATTAACACAACAAATATGTATTTCTTGCTTGCTCTCTCATGAGTCAGCTGGGAGATCTACCCCCCTGTCATCTCTGTAGGATCTACACTGACAGAGTGGCCATCATGGAACATGGCTGCTCATTGTGGCAGAGGAAGAGAGCATTCAGGAGTGTTCCACTCTAGCAAGTCAATGTTGCGCTCCAAAGTAACACTCTCATTTCCTCTCACAATTCACAGGCAGGATCTGGTCATGTGGTTGATCCTATCAGGCACCTGGAAGGCAGGCAACAAGAAGTTGAATAGATGTGGGGACCACCACCACATTATTTTACCCACTGTATTATGGGAAGTATGAGAAATGGCAAGTTTCAGTGCTTTCTTAGAGTCCCCCAGAGAGTGTGGGCCTAGGGTTCTGGTGTGGTTCCTGAGATGCCTAAAGAAGACTACATTAGGAGGCAACGTGGGTCTGGTTTCTCTCCTATCTCTCTGAAACTCAACGAACCTGAATCGTCTTTGTAATGGTCCTACCCACTGGCAATCTCAAGGTCAAGGACTGAATGGTCAAAGAAACTGAATTACTGGAAGAGTTTAGGGATCAAGTGGTAAAGGGATTTTTTTTCTAAAGCAGTAGATTGTGTAAAGAAAGTGGCCCCTTCCTCTAGCCTACCACCTTATCCCCAGAACCAGGTAGAACTCTCCAACCAGTGGAATTGTAAAGCATTCAGTCCATATTGCTAATATGTGGTGTTTTTCTCTGAAGTCTGGAAGCTTCTACCCAGTAGTGTTCTGGAGATTGCTCATATCAGCCTCCAAGAACCAGCTGCAAGCATCTTTTCCCAGCACCACATTTAGGAATATCACAATGGTGCCTTGAAATTGGCCACGGTAGGAATATTTACACCACAGAAATTGGAAAATCCGGGCCTCTTTTCTCCCAGAGAGCTGGTTGGTAACTGTGTACATGTCTCCATGCTCAATCCTTCCCATATAATTGGCGTTTCCTTCATCTTCTTGCCCACCACATGGGCACGCATGGTTTGTTGAAGACTGGAGAGCTTCTCTGAGGAGAGACATTGTCTTATCTCTTTTTAAAATTCTTTCCTTGCCCGGCAAATACTTACATGGCCTGTACTATTTGCCAGTCATCGTTCTAATTACTTACATGTATAAAGTCTCTAATCCCTGTGAGGAAGGCACTATTATTTTCCAGATGAACAAACGGAGGCACAGAGAGGGTCGGTAACGTTCCCAGGTCACGCAACCAGGATTTGAACCCAGGTGGTCCAGCTCAAGCATCTGTACTTACAACAACCACATGCTACTGCCTCTCTCTCAGAGCACATAATAGAAGAACAGAAAGATTTTGATTCGTTAAAAAATGACGTTAAACCCCCATTTTTCTGAATCTACAATACAGATTATGCCTGGCAAGGTAAAGTAGATTTTTTCATTTAATATTCGTCCATTGGACACCGGCTGTCTACCGGGCTCTGTGCTAAGCGATGGCAAGATACAAGGATGACAGGAATAGGAGGTACCATTTACTGTGCTCTTACGAAACAGGCCCTGTGGCAGGTGCTGAGGGCCTACAAAGATGATGACGATGACAGGAGGACAGCACCAGAAGTTACACTACCTGAAGCCTTGGGCTGCGTGTCATTACATTTCAATTTTGCCACACCTTGTGAGACAAATATTTTTCATGTTGTGCCCATTTTACAGGTGAGGAAACTGAGGCCTGGGGAGGTGTCAGAAGCCACACGGGACGTCAAAGAGCTCACAATGCAAGCTGCTCCTCTCCAGTCTGTCTATCAGGCAGTAGAGGTAGGGGTTTCCCTCCGTCACCTTCACTCACACCACAGCCAGGCTGTTCCATCTGTGTTCCAACTCAATTCTGAAAGTTTCCTTTTCGACCTTCAGGAGAGCTCTGATGTTGTCAGTCCAACATCTTGAATATATAGTGAGAGGAAGTCCAGTAAACCCAAGAGAAAAGATTTTTCCAAGCAGTTTGTAGGAAACATGAATCACTGGCATTTCGAAGAAACCTGTAACGAGCACAGGTGAGCATGATATTCATCAAGTTCAACACATGGTGCCACTGAGACCAGAAACTCATAACGTGCTCAGTAGGGAACTGAAAACCAAAGTATGGACCTCTTCTTCCCATATACACCCGACTTTGTAATTAGAACCTCCTATGGGAACATTTTCAGTATGAACATAACTTTGAACTTAGAATTATCAAAGTTAACTTTGAAATGAAATGTCCCTATCAAATAGTGGGATAAACGTTTAAACAAATATGCTAGAACTTGAACTATCTATTTGAATGTTTTTATCTTTAAAAATGATACCATAGAAGGTTATTCTCTTGTTTAATAGTGCTATCACTTAAAAATATCGATGGTCCTATTTTTAGATTTGTTTTCTGGTTTAATTTAGAAAACACACAGAAAATGCAACCCTGTGTGTGTGTGTGTGTGTGTGTGTGTGTGTGTGTGTGTGTGTGTGTGTTACGATGCAGTCCATATTTCTGGTTCTCTTTAATAGCTCACCTTACTGAATATGTTTGGTTCCAAATGACTTTATGCTCTTTCTAAAAACAAACTTTACCTGCCATCAATATTGTAACCACTAAGGGAGAGCCAGAAGAATATGCCCTGGGCTCTGCGGGGCAATTTCAAAAGAACAGTCCCCAAAATGACGAGAGGGAGAACTTCATTAAATATTCAAGCTGAATACTTTGAGGATAAACATTCTCATTTGATCTTAAACATACTCAGTGGTAGGATTTGTTTTTAGTCTTACTACTTTCAAAAAGATTTAAGATTTAAAGCAGTCATTGACCACTTAAATCGTCACGTCATTTTATCCTAAGATTTCATATGACCAAGTTTCAGGGAAATACTTGTTTTGTTTGAATGAGAAGGAAAAAATGAAGTTTTATGTTAAAGGACGTGAAAAGGAAATCTTGGGAGAAAAAGATCATAAAAATTCTTTATTGAAATATAGATTTAACATAATAAGATATGACAAACAACTGGGATAAGGTGAAATTATTTTCAATCCTTACCATATGTTATAGAGCAGAATAAATAGAGACAAATGCAGTGTAAAAAGACTGCAGGAGCAAGGACAAGGGCCGGCGAGGTTGTGGAGAAGCTGGAGCACTGCTGATGAGAACGTGAAATGGCATAGCCACTTTGGAAAATATTTGGCTGCTTCTTAAAAAGCTAAGCATAAATTTGGGGCATCTGGGTGGCTCAGTCGGTAAAGTGTCTTGATTTCGGCTCAGGTCATGATCTCAGGTTGTGGGATCGAGCCCCGCGTATGGCTCTGAGCTCAGCGGGAAGTCTGCTTCAGATTCTCCCTCTCCCTCTGCCCCTTGTCCCTCTCTCAAATAAATAAATATTTTTTTAAAAAGTTAAGCATAAATTTACTATATAGCCAGCGACTCCACTCCCAGGTATCTACTCAAGAGAAATAAAAATATATATCTACGCAAAGACATGGATGTGAATGTTCATAGCAGCTTTATTCATAATAGTCAAAAGGTAGAACAACCCAAATGCCCATCAGTGGATGAATGGATAAGCAAAATGTGTTGTATCCATCAATGGGCTACTATTTGGCCATGAAAAGAAATGAAGTGCTGATATATGCTACAGCATGGCTAAACCTTGAAAACATTACACTAAGTAAAAAGAACCAGTCACAAAAAAAATTGTTTATTGTATGATTTCCTTTATATGAAACATCTGGAATGGGGATATTCGTAGAGGCAGAAAGTAAATTCGTCTTTGCCCAGGACTAGGAGTAGGAATGAAGAATGACTGCAGGAAATGTCTTTTGTGGTGATGAAAATGTTCCAAATCTAGACTGGAGTGAGGTTTGCACTGCCCTGTAAATTTGCTAAAAAGTCACTGAATTGTGTACCATTGAAATGAATCGATGGTTTCTCAATCACACCTCAATAACACTATTAAAAATAGGGGCACCTCGGTGGCTCAGTCGTTAAGCATCTGCCTTCAGCTCAGGTCATGATCCCAGGGTCCTGGGATCGAGCCCCACATCGGGCTCCCTGCTCAGCGGGAAGCCTGCTTCTCCCTCTCCCACTCCCCCTGCTTGCGTTCCCTCTCTCGCTGTGTCTCTCTCTGCCAAATAAATAAATAAAATTTTAAAAAAAAGGAAAATATTTTAAGTAAAAAAAACACTGTTAAAAATAAACACTGGAATTAATGACTTTACCTTCTATCTATTTCTGGTTCCCAAACTTAAATTTAATGTAAAAATAACAGAGGATGTTAAGTATGATTACATAAAAATGTAGAGGTGTTACACATCAAAACACAAAATAGAAATAGAAGAATAAATTGACAATAATATTTACCATATATAAGACAAAAACAACGCAATTCGGATATAAGTTATAGTATATAAAGTTTGCATACAAATCCATGAGAACAAAGTAGTGAGATCCCAAGTGGGTAAAGGATACCAACAGACTAGTTCACCTCTTCTTTGAAAAATGACTAATAAACATTAGAAAAATATATCTGACCCTAAGAATAAGCAGAAGAATATAAATTTAAAAAGCTATAATTTTCACCAATTAAAGTAGCAAATTGTTTTGGATAAAACATTCCATACTGGTCTAGGTATGGTGAGACAAATTCTTGTGTGCTCTCTTGCAGTAAATATAAATAAAGACATCTTTTCAGCAAAACAATTTGGTTGTCTCAGAAGCCTGAAAAAAAATCTATAACTTTTGGCTAAATAATTCTACTGTAATTATAGGGTGCTAGCTTAAGAAATTAATTTAAGATACAGAAAAAAACTTCATGTACAAAGATGTCCAACTAAGTACTATTTATAATAATAACAAAAAAACAACCTGAAATAGAATACGTAAGTAAACTGTTCTACATTTATACAATGAAATACCATGTCACCATTAAAATAACTTTTGAAGAATTGATAACATGGGGACATATTTGAGTCATCATGTTCCGTGGGAAAAAAACCCCATCGGTATACAAATTGTTAATGGGGAAAAAAAAAATCACGTCAGGATATCATCTCAATTAGTAAAAAAATGTATGGAAAAAAGACTGGATGGAAATATACTAAAATATTAACTGTTACCACCTCTGAGTAAGTAGGATTATCAAATATGTATCATAACAATACTTTTAGTTTTTAGAAAACATAATTTAACGGGCTTTATTAAAAGGAAATCCTCAGAGCAAAAGGCCAAAGGCAGGTAATCCCAGAATAGTTCACTGCCTATGGTTTGAAGGTCATCATAACCTTGTGTATCAAAAACTCATACTGGATTAACCGACCCAATGATTTAGTATCATACATTAAACTTTAATTCACTGGACAGATGCTGTACTGCCTATTATTCACATGTTCTTTAAACCCACTAACTGCTAGGTTGGCAGCATGAGCTTGTTTTGCAAGGAAAAAGTTAGCAAGCCATCTACCAGCTGGGGCTGTCCACCAACACTCATGGCGTTTTTTGTTGCATTTGACGATGGCCCAACAGAGCAATCACTGTCTACAGTATGTCAAAAGGAACCATGCAATTAAGTCAATCCAGGCCCAAAGTCAGTGAATTCAATGAGACGAATAAGGTTAAAAAAAAAAGTCAGTTGGTATCACATGAAGCAAAACTGATTGATTGACTGAACTTCTCACTTTCCAACTGATTTGCATAGTATTCTGAGCAGTCCAACCTGCAGCTGTTTCCAGCTACACTCTCTCACTAGAGCTAATAATAAATTTTTAAAAATCTGCGATACAATTCATCAAGGTACCACGGTTTCCATTTTGACAGGCAACCTCCCGCGGCACAGCCTACATGAACTGCAGGAGCTGGGAGGCATCCAGCCTTATGCCAGAGCAGAAATTCTGAGGAAAGCAAGTCCTTCGTATCTGACTTCTAAAGAAAAAGCAAAAGGAGCCTTTTCTAACAAAAGCTACCCCGCTGAAACCAACCCTAATTCCCAAGGGTGCTTGCCATTTCATATTTACGAACGGCCTTTACAACCTCAGTGGCTACAACAGGTTCCTTGGACTGTTGTGTTCCTGTTGTCTTCCCTCTTGTTTGTTCTCTCTGTGTATGGATACTCATCAGGCTAGAAATATCTGTTCTATTAACCCCTGCCAAAGAAAGAAGGCACCCCACCAGCCCAGCGTGGAAGGAAAATACTACCTCGGAGGTAAGGAGCCCCAGGTCTGGTCTCAGGGATTTCACTGGCAGCGAGACCTTGGGTAAGCCACTCTGCTGCACAGCTGTGCACTGCACCAAAAAATGGAAAGTTTGAAAAGTGTCATATTCAAGAATCTGGTAAACCATGGGGCGCCTGGGTGGCTCAGTCGTTAAGCGTCTGCCTTCGGCTCAGGTCATGAGACCAGGGTCCTGGGATCAAGCCCTGCATTGGGCTCGCTGCTCGGCGAGAAGCCTGCTTCTCCCTCTCCCTCTCCCTCTCCCATGCCCCCTGCTTGTGTTCCCTCTCTTGCTGTATCTCTCTCTGTCAAAGAAATAAATAAAATCTTAAAAAAAAAAAAAAAAAGGAATCTGGTAAACCAGATCCTCTGAAATCCTTCCCTAAAATGCAAAATAAAATAAAGAAACATCATTTAGTTGAAATGCATAGCTAAGCTCACAAGAAAGTAAGGGGAATCCTCAGAAGACCAAAAAAATGAAGTGAGAGCAAGAAATCAGAATTTTTTAAAAGTGGTGAAACCAAGGTTGCCAGGGGACATTTGCTGATAATCATTGCTCAGGAAGACAGAAATGAGGACTTGGGCCTTTAAAAGGTATCAGGTCAAAAAGCAGACGCTCTCTTCTGCCGTCCTAACTCCATGAATTAAGTTAAATCTCCAAAGGGCTACCTACACCTTCAGGAAAAGGGGGAGTGACAGCGAAAGCAAGAAGAAGACTGTCGCATGAAGGCAGAGCTATGGCACCAGGTGAAAGGGAAAGTAGTCTCCCCTGAGAATGTGTAACTTCAGGCCAACCTGCACGCATTTTGTCATTCATCACATATTTATTGAATACCTACTATGTGCTGGGCTGTGAGCTAGATGTTGATAGCAATGGACAAAACAGGTCAGCCCTGCCTTGAAGGAGATTATACTCTAACCATGGAAGACAGACAGTAAAAAATATATATATAAATCAGGTGATGATGAATGCTAAGAAGAAAAATAAATAAGGGTGAGGATGATAATAAGTGACTGGATAGGAGTAGAATTTTCTATAGTTTGGTGAAGGAAGGACTCTGGCGACATAATATCTAAGCAAGCCTTGAAAGGAGTGAGGGAGTGATCTGGGCAGTGGTCAAAGGGAAGTGCTTTCCAAGAAGAGGGGACGAAAATGTAAGAGGTCCTAAACCAGGGCTGTCTGAGCAAAAGAAGAGCACAGAAGATAGAGCCCTAGAGACAGCGGGGGCCGGACCACAGAGCACCCTGTGGGCCATGTGGCGACTTGGAGTTGGTTGTAAAGAGCTAAGAAGATGATGAAGGTTGAGTTAACATTCAGAAGTCTTACTCAGAGTGCTGTTTGGGGAACAGACCATAGGGGAGCAAGAGCGGAAGCCAGAGAGCCAGTTAATACAAGAGGCCCAGCAAGAAGTGATGGTGGCCTAGACAACTTCGTGCTATGGTCTGAGTGTTTGTATCGCCCCAAATGCACATGTTGAAATCCTAACCCCCAGAGATGACGGTAGTAGAAGGTGGGGCCTTTGGGAGATACTTAGGTCATTAGGGCATGGCCCTCATGAATGGAATCAGTATTCCTATAAAAGAGACCCCACAGAGCTCCCTAAGCCCCTTTTCCCATGTGAACGCACAGCCAGAAGATACGAGCCATGAACCAGGAGGAGGGCTGGTTCGCAAAAAGTAACCATGCTGGTGCCTTGGTTTTGGACTGCCAGCCTCCACAACTGTTGAGCAAGACATTTCCATTCTTTATAAGCCACCTGATCTATCGAAGTTTGCTATAGTCACCTGAAAAGGCTAAGACACTTGGCATAATGGAGATGGCACAAACGGCCACCAGGATGTCCCGATGGACTAGAAGTGGCTTGCAAGAGAGAGAGGATCAAACGTGATTTTGAGACTTGTGGCCTGATTCACTGGAAGAAGAGGGCTGGCTTTCCTGAGAGGGGGAAGGGTGGGGAGGGACAGCTGGAAGACTGGTGGAGATCGCCCGGCCAGGTGTGGGTGTACTCCACTTGACATCACATGAGACCTGCGGTTACAGACATGGTTGTTATGCCAGTAAGTTTTGACAAAATGGACAAAATTTTCCTAAAAAAGTCTAACCTTCCAACTCTGATTTAAGAAGAGCAAACCTGGCTATTCTTATAAGCTTGACATAAATTTAACCAGGGGTTGTGGGTTTTGTCTTCCCACAAAGAAAACTTCAGTAAATTCTCACCAACATTCAAAGATCACAACATTGCCAGTCTTGGTATGTAAACTCTTAAGAGGAGAAAGGGAAAGAGAAGGACATGAAGAGGGAGGAAGATGAGGGGGAGGAAGATGAGGGAGGAGGAAAGAAGAAACATCCCAGTTAATGTCATATAGCTAA
This sequence comes from Callorhinus ursinus, assembly GCF_003265705.2. Classification (NCBI taxonomy): domain Eukaryota; kingdom Metazoa; phylum Chordata; class Mammalia; order Carnivora; family Otariidae; genus Callorhinus; species Callorhinus ursinus. The sequence goes on from NW_027397074.1 coordinate 38,801,058, forward strand.
TGTATCAAATTGAGAAAAATTACACAACAATCATCTTTGAATATAAATGCAACAATTCTAAATCACATATTAGCAAACCAAATCTACCAGTGTATGAAATGTAAAATACAGGATGCCTGGGTGGCTCAGTCAGTTAAGTGTCTGCCTTTGGCTCAGGTCATGACCCCAGAGTCCCAGGATTAAGCTCCGCAACAGGCTCCCTGCATCAGGCTCCCTGCATCAGGCTCCCCACTCAGCAGGAGTCTGCTTCACCCTCTGCCCTTCCTCCCTGCTCATGTGCTCTCTCTCTCTCTCTCTCTCTCTCTAATAAATAAAATCTTAACAAAAAGAAAAGTAAAATACATATGATCAAGATTAGTCTAATACTAGAAAACCTTTTACTTTAACTTACCTCAAATTAAAGGTTATGAGTAGGCCTTTCACCACAAAGGAATTACAAATGGTGAGTGGGATGGTGAATCCATAAATATGTGGGAGATGTTCAAACTCATTAGCAAATTGAAGAGATATCATTTTAAACATACCAATCTGACAAAAAAATTTTTAAGCCGACAATACCAAGGGTAAGCAATGACCAACCCAAGAACAATAAATTAACAATAAGCAAATAACAACCTCTAGCCCCTAGATTGTTGCTTCTAATAACTTTTTCCAGGATTCTGGAGAGATGGCTGATTCCAGGTCCATGACATAAAATGTATGCAATGAATCTGGCATTTCTTGTCATACCAGAAAATTAGGAAGCTGCTGAAGAGTGTTACAGATGAGTCAAAAAGACATATATACCAACTTAAAGAGACGCTCCCACTGGCCACAGATGGGACAGTTGAGCATCAATAAATTTAATAACTGCAATGGACTGAAATATTAAACATATTTCAAATGTGGTAAATGATAATTTTAAAAAAACACTGCTTATATCTAGAAGATGTTGGAAATCAATTTGTTATTATGAAACCTAGTAAATAAGGGGAAAGCATGAGGCCAACTGAATCTGTTTACAAACTATGTCTTAGGATACCAAATGGTTGATGAGGAAAAGGATTTCTTTTTTTTTTTTTTAAGAGTTTATTTATTTTGAGACAGAGAGACCATGAGTGGAAGCAGAGGCAGAGAGAGAGAGAATCTTAAGCAGACTCCACACTGATTGCAGAGCCCAACTTGGGGCTTAATCTCACCACCCTGAGATCACGACCTGAGCCAAAATCAAGAATCAGACTCTTAACTGACTGAGCCACCCAGGTGCCCATCTTTCTTTCTTTCTTTTTTTTTTTTTTTTAAGATTTATTTATCTTTTAGAGTGAGGGAGAGAGGGAGTAGGGGGAGGGGCAGAGGGAGAGAATCTCAAGCAGACTCCACTCTGAGTGCAAGCCTCACTCAGGGCTCAATCCCATGACCCATGAGATCATGACCTGAGCTGAAATCAAGAGTTGGGCACTTAACTGACTGAGCCACCCAGGTGCCTTAAAAAGGATTTCTTTATAGAAGTATCCCAACTAATAAATGAAGTGGGGGTGATAGAATTTTAATATTTTAATGCCAGAATTAAATAATGAATCTGGACAATAATCATTAATGGCTGTTGCTAACATCATAAAGAACAGTTAACCAGATATTATATGCTTCCTGATGGATGAAGTACACCACATTATTTGAAGTATTCTTGTCAGAAAATTAAAGCTAAATGCGATCAGTTCTCTAGATCTTTCCACCAATTTACAGAAAACAGAGGGTTCAGTGGAACAAGTTGGTTGACATATTGGAACGTAATTGCAAAATCTAGACTGTGGGAAAGTATACGGAATAAATGACCTGGTTTCTTCAACAAGGAAAACTGTGCAGAACATAATTAGAGGTGGATACCAAAGGTAAGCCAGACTGTGCAGTACACAAAACCCTCACACACTGCTTGTGGGAGTGTTAACTGACACAATCACTTTGGTCAATAACTAGTCAATATCAGGGCACTCAGTGCTGCATAGATCCTACCAAGTAGATGCTCACCTTCTAGCTTTAGACCCTGGAGAAACTCTTGCCTGGGGGCACTGCAAGACAGTATGGGAGTGTTCATAATGACAACATTTGAATAGTAAGAACCCCCTACCCAAATGTCCAGCAATCACAACAACAAAAGTAAAATGTGGTGTAATCATAAAAAGGAATAACACATTACAGTGAAAAATGAATAAACAGAGCTACCTGTGTCAACATGGATAACTCTCACATCCTGTTGCATATTTTTGAAGAATACATACAGAATAATACAATTTCTACAAAGTTCAAAAACTCATAAACCTAAACAACATATCGTTCAGGATCATAAGTGTGTCTGATGGGCTTCAAAGGCCTGACATAGGTTGGGCGGATCTATAGGTAGTAAAACCGTACAGAAAAACAAAAGAGCGCTAAAAACAAAATTCAGCCAAGGGTTTGCCTGAAAGACAGAGGATGTGTGGGGCTTGGTTATAGAACAGAAACACAGTGCCTTCAACAGCACAATGTCCTCAAGTGGTTGTGGATATATGGGGGTTACGTTATTCTTTATAACATATACACATGTATATTTATATTCTTCTATGTATATGCTCCATTTCTAAGTTTGTTAAAGAGAGTGAACCAAATGACTAGAGCCTTTTCTATCACTTAAAATTCAACCCATGTGACTTATTTCCCTCACAAGCCCATTGGGAAAAATAATAGTAATTTTCTCATGGAATGTGGTGAAGATGAAATTAATTAGTGCACAACAAGTGCTTGGCTTAGAGCCAGGCATATTATTAAGTGCTCAATAAATGTAACTAGTACCATTACCATTATCTTCTTATTCACCACCAGCACTGCCTGGAGAGCACACCTTTAAGTATGATCAAGGACAGGAATTATTAAAATCGCTAACCAAGGAAAAAGTTATCAAAGAATATTTGGTATTGTTGCTTACAGCAAAGCGAGTGCCAGCCAGGGGGCAACCTGGTCCTCCTCCCTCTGCCCCATGGCTGGCTTGGTTCTGACTGAAACCACAGGCTGAGCCCAAAGGCTTACAAAGAGTCATGATGAAGGACGCTGAGAACACAGCACCACAGTTTTCCTCAACAGCCACGTATTCTCAAGGAGCTTCGAGAAAGTTGTGTCCTCCTGCTTAAAGAATGTGATGACTTCATTCAAAACTGTCTGTCCAACCTGCCCCAGGCCTTTCAAGCCTGTCAGACAGACACACTCACCACCATGACTCGGTCTTCCTCGTTTGCTCTTGACTTGCATTTTCCCCAATCTTGTCTATGTCGGACATGGAACCCTTGACTCCATGATTCTTGCTTCTGCCTCTCCTGAGGCTTTTGGACTTGGGCCTGTTCTCAGCCTCCCTATCACTTACAGTAGGGTTCTCCCCATCGAACAAAGCTTATCTTGCCCTCTGGGGCTCCATCTTCTGGGAGGCACTGAATAGGAAAGCGTTCTCTGGTTCCAAGCACAATCCTGCCGGCTTTGGTAAGATGCTTTTGGTTGCAAGTAACAGAAACTCCAACCTAAAGACAGTATTGGTTCAGTAACTAAAAACCACAGTAATAGGGTGAATGTCAGTGGCCCAATGGTGGCACCAAAGATATGGTTTCTTTTCATCTTCTCTTCTATGGTAGCTGACTCCCTGCATGTTAGCAAAATGGCTGGAAGCAGCTTTAGAGGCTACGTGTTTCTTCATTCATGTCTAGCAGGAAGGTGGAAGAAATCTCTCTCCCAGTAGCTCTCTGAGAAACGAGACATCTTCTTTTCCAAAAGTCTCTAGAAATTCTTTCCTTTGGTTCATATGCCTGAATTGGGTTGTATGTCCTGAACTAAGCACTGTGGCTAGGGGAATGGAATTTCCTGGTTGAGGATTAGCTAATGAGAGTCTAAGGCTATGTTTTTGGAATGGTCTCCTCTCCCAGAACATGAGGGCTGAGGGAAGAGGTACGATTCCTCTGCTGTTCCACCTTTGCTCCCAGATCCATGCTCTGCTCTGTTCTACACCCTCAGGGGCAAACCTGTCAGAATGCATTACACCAGCTGTCTTGCTCTCTAGTTTCTAGTTGCATTTGATCCTGGGAACACCAACGGAAGATCAGAAGGTGGGAGGGAAACAGGGTGGGGGTAACTATTTTCCCAGCTGCTCCTTGCCTTGCTGCATCTCCAGCAGAGGCTGTGTTCCTCTACAGGGACAACTCCTGTTGGGTGGCCCCCAACTCTTCCAGTGGCAGCTCTAGCCAGGCTCTGGTCCCCTGTTCCCTCCTTCATTCTGTCAGCCATGGGGTAAAGTGGCTCTCCAGCTCTTGCTGTTGCCAGTCCCTTAGCACTCCATCATCCTTTGTTGGTCCCCTTCCCACTGATGTCTCTGTAACTAGCCCCTTCACTAAACCCTGTGGTTGTGTCTTCTCTTACCTTCCCAGACGTTGACTAGGACAATATCTGAGTGAAGATTGGGAAAATGTTACCAAGAGGAAGGGATAACGGATAACAGCAAATGCCCTCTGTTACCCACTGCACTTGCCCTCCCCCCCCACCCCCTCTCACACACTGATGGGAAACTAGAAAACTGCCCTTCATTGGTATCTAACAAACCATTTAGTATTCTAGCTTGTTATTCTGCTATGGGTTACATACAATATCAATAATATTTTAAAACAGATTCCCAACAATAGGAGTCCTGTCTCATTCTAGAGAAATGCTCTCGTCATTCCCTGAGAGTGAAGGACTTCCAGTTGCTTCATGAGCCCCACCTCAGGCAGAACAACGCTAAGATCTTCAGACCTGGTCTTTCTGCCAAAAATGGTGCCTGATTTCTCATAGCGCAGTTCGATAATCAACTGGAAAACAGAAGATAGGAAAACAGGAGAGAGAGAGTGGACAAAGATTCTCAGAACGGAACAGGGCCCAAATGAGTGAGTTATCCCACAAGAAATGCACACTTCACAAGCCTCCTGGTTATTTGACCCAGACCTCAGCGACGGTGGTGAGCGTCCCCTCATTATTGCCAACCCTTCTGCTACCTCCACATGCGGGCTCGCTGTGACCCTGGGGAGGAGATCTTGGGCCCATAGCAGGACTGGGGAGGTCAGGCCAAACCAGTTGTGGGGAGGGAGGCTTTGTATAGGAAAGGGGGTACAAGTTATGGGGTTGGGAGCCTGCTACACAGGAGAATTCCTACTGGGTAGAAAATATTGCAAGATGCCCACATACAGTAGGGAAAAGTATGCTAAATAATGTGAAGAGATGGGCTCAGGACTGCAGAGAAATCCTACTCCAGAAAGTTATAACCACCCCTACTCCTTCAGGAAAGAATGAGCCCTTGCAACTGGTCTAACTGGTTGTCAACTAAGATGAATTGAAGAGGAAAACTGTTGGGCTTTGTCATGATGAATGGACATGTGTGTATGTGTAAGCAAGTGTGTGTGTATGTGTGTGTATGTGTGTAAGCAAGTGTGTGTGTGTGTGTGTGTGTGTGTGTGTGTGTGTGTGTGGTTCCCCACCACAGATAAGGTTCTCTTTTATCCTCTCACTCCTTTGTAATTTCATGCTTGTGCTTTACTGGGTGAGCCCCCCTACCTCCACGGCCCCCCATCCTGACAGCCGGGGAAGGACATGCACATCCACACGGCGGCGAGCACCTGGCACCCCGCCTCACCACAGCTGTTCCAACCACGTAAGAAGCATGGGGTAACCGGCCATTCTCCATGAGAACAAAGGGCCAAGGATGCAGAGATAATTGTTATCAAAGGGATTCAACTTCCTGGATGACCTCATTCTGAAGATCTGCAGAGCCCAGATAAGCAACACAGAGCTCTGGCAGAGGGCCCCTCCAGGGAAAGACAAGGGACAGGAAGCTGAATTTCCATAGTCTACTGCCTTCCTTGACTGAGGGGCAGGGCACCTGCAGCCATCAAAAGTCATGACGCCTCATACCAGCTCCCACCAGCTCCACAGGAAAGACAAGTGATGGTCACCTCACCCCCCGTGTACGGACTCCACCGAACCCATGAGGATCCCCTAGGGAGTTTTTCCTTCTGTGTCCCCAACCATATCCATCTCATATTTTTATTCAAATGAATTTTATTCAAAAGAAGTTCATTCTTGAATTTCTTCTTTCATAGTATCAGACTACACAGCATCAAAAATAGTAAGAATAGGTTACCAAATGGTACATTTCAGAATATAATTTCTGAGCCTAATGGCTATAGTTAGCAATTGAGAAAAATAAATGATGTTTCTAAGCATGTATTGATTCATCATCTCATCACTTCTTGAGCCCTTTCTCTGCCAGACACAAATTCAAGCCTGGGAGACAGAAAGATAAAACACATTCCCTCTTCTGAAAGAGCTCACAGATTTGTGAGAAGTCACAGATACTTAAACAAATGGTTATAGAAGTGCTGCAAAGTAATTTTATCCCTAGAAATCCTACTAATATTATATTAAATAATAAATAAGCCGGAAGACTCATTTATCAAATCTTTGTTTTATATTGTTCAGTTTGACCCCAGAATTTGTTAATGTATTCAATATTCTCACCCCAGATCAACTGCCTTGTTCCAATAGAACCTTCTGCAGTGATGGAAAGGTTCTAAATCTGCACAATCCAATGGCATAGCCATGAGCCACGTGTGGCTATTGAGTACTTGAAATATGACTGAGGAACTGAATTTTGAATTTAATTAATTTAGATTTAAATAGTCAGCTGTGGCTAGTGGTTACAAGGTTACTAACGCAGGTCCACTAGATCTGGTCAGACGTACCAAAACCCATGAAAGTTAATCCACTGAGATTAAAATCAAGTAACACACCAGTAAGAATGGCCAATGAAGCACTAATGAGTCAACTGCCTGCCCACCTGGACTCACTCGGCCTTGAAAGTCAGGAAGAAAATGAGCCTGTTACTCAGATGCGGCAGGAAAGGAGGTAGGAAGCACAACCATAAGGTAATGCTAGGTGGCTAAAATGGAAGTAGCAGGCAGGAACAAACCAGAGCAAGGCGGTGGGGGGGGGGGCAACACAAAGCTGGAGAGGGGTCAAAAAGCAAAATTAAAGCACATTCAAACTTCAGTAAAATTTCTTAAAATTTAAGATATTGGGGAGATCAATTAAATGCAATCCCCAAACTGTCTATTGACAACCCTCCTTCCATCAACAAATGTTTTTCTAAAGCCTTCCCATGTGCTCGGCACTTGGGGGTGGTTATTAAGAAATCTATGGTAACATTAACCTCTGTGTTAAAGAAGCTGAGGTTTTTGCTTGGGACACCAAATGCATATGTGAAGAACAGTGAGAACACTACGCAAGACAGTGTTCCGTAAAGCACTGAATCGTATTTAACTTAGCCTGGGTAAAGCACCGGGGCTGGAGAGGAGGGGAGGGGACAAGGGAAGGCTGCCATCACCGGGAGATCTTCACTGGGAAAAGCTTTGACACCAGCCTGGCCTCCACCCACCTCCAGCAGCCGACTTCATCGGACCGGCCCCACCCCGGTTTTTGCCAACGTGACTAGCAGTTCCATAACGGGCATGCCGTCTCTCCTGCTGAGCCATAGTTCAGGCGGAACCATGGCTGGACCTGCCAGGGACGACCAGCCCTGGAGTCACAGACCTCAGCTTACATCCCAGCTTTGTCAAGTCCTAGCCTTGGTTTTCTTCGTATAGGCAATCAGACTCATATACCCATCCATAGGGTTTTTGTGATGATTAAACGAGACAAATAAAAGACTTACACAGAGCTAATTTTTTAAAAAGATTTTATTTATTTATTCATTTGAGAGAGAGAGAGAGAGAGAGAGTGGGGGGTGAGGCAGAGGGAGAAGGATAAGCAGACTCCCCGCTGAGCACAGAGCGGGGCTTGAGGGGCTCGATCCCACCACCCTGAGATCACGACCTGAGCCAAAATCAAGAGTCGGACGCTTAACCAGCTGAGCCACCCAGGGTCCCCAGAGCTCATTTTTTTAAACTGCTTTTCATACTTTACCTGGCAATTTCCAGGTAAAGATTGATACTTCCTGTTCCAAGAAAGCTCCCCCGACCTCCCCTTGCTGTTGGGTGCCTTTCCCTGCTTACCTCACTCATAGCCAGCGTGATAATACATCCCACGGCCCCTGGAACCATCCCAGTTTAGGCTTGGCATCCCGTGCAGTTTCTAGCATCTGTCCCACATGTTTATTTTTCTGTAAAATACTGTCCGTGATGATTGCATCAACATATGTTGGGGTGAGTTTGGTAGAGGTCCACTTTGTACTTCTAGCTTCTACCATGCTCTCGTCTGCAGATACGTAAGATGCACGGGCAGGAAACAGCATCCTGACTTTAAAGGGTGCTTAAATCCGAAGACGAACAGCAACAACCTGTCTCCTTTCCTGAACTTTTCCAGATGAAAACCAGAACAGGGCGCCTGGGTGGCTCAGTTGGTTGAGCGACTGCCTTCGGCTCAGGTCATGATCCTGGAGTCCCGGGATCGAGTCCCACATCGGGCTCCCTGCTCGGCAGGGAGTCTGCTTCTCCCTCTGACCCTCTTCCCTCTCGTGCTCTCTACCTCTCGTTCTCTCTCTCTCTCAAATAAATAAATAAAATCTTAAAAAAAGAAAAAGAAAAAGAAAACCAGAACAGATGATAAGGAACATCTCCCTTTCAGGGACAGTATGCAGTGCACTTGCTGCTGATACAATGAAATATATTTCTGTAACTCCTGGTCTTGGAAGGTGGGGGAGATGTATTCAGCACCACCGCTCCTGCCTGTTTGGTGTGCCAGCCAGGTGTGGCTTGGCGGGTGCAGGGGCCTGGAAGATAACGCTAAGCCACCAAGCTCCAGTCAGCGTAGTCTGGAAAATAAGGGAAATTAGGCACAATGTGTCTGTGTAAAATATGCAGGAGTTAGAGACTCAGAACTCCTGTAATAAAGTATGTAATGAGTAATCTGAATGTTCTTGCTATAGAGGTTTTTCACTTATAATATGGCATAAAATTACATTTATTTTGGGGCACCTGGGTGGCTCTGTTGGTTAAGCATCTGCCTTTGGCTCAGGTCATGATCCCGGGGTCCTGGGATCGAGCCCCACGTCGGGCTCCTTGCTCAGCAGGGAGCCTGCTTCTCCCTCTCCCTCTGCTACTTCCCCCTGCTTGTGCTCTCTTGCTCTCCCTATGTCAAATAAATAAAATCTTTTTAAAAAATTACATTTATTTTACTATTTGGTTAATACTTTTTTTGTTTGGCAATAAATGTTTTCAGCAGCAACTGAACAAAGAATGTACATGTTAAATGAAAAACGACGGAATTTCCATGTATTAAGAAAGTTGAGGGGTATGTATATGCATACCATCTTTGATAACATTTACCATCCACTCTTGGGTTCTGGTATCATCACTGACTGCGTTAAAACCAGACACAAATCTACTGAAAGATTTCCAGCCTCTATTTCAGAAGTTAGAACTATTTTATTTATTTATTTTTTTAAAGATTTTATTTATTTATTTGACAGAGAGAGACACAGCGAGAGAGGGAACACAAGCAGGGGGAGTGGGAGAGGGAGAAGCAGGCTTCCCGCCGAACAGAGAGCCCGATGTGGGGCTCGATCCCAGGAGGGATCATGACCTGAACCGAAGGCAGACGCTTAAAAACTGAGCCACCCAGGCGCCCCAGAATTTAGAACTATTTTAAAAAGGCTGTGTCCCTGATGACAATTTCACATACGCAGCTGCCAGGGGGGTGTTGACATATCACTCTGGGAAGCATGACTTTTCATTCAGATCAAATGACTATTCTTCTCAATTAATTTTGCCCATGTTCATTCCAAGTCTGTACATACACAAAGTGAGCGGGTAGCTGCACAGATGTTGGTGATATTCGCGAGGAAGGGCTGCCAAACAGCTGCACGAAGTCTTTTTTATATTAAGGTCCTCAGATACTTCGATAATAAGTCCTCAGATAATCAATTAATTCTAACGATGGTGTGATTTTCCTTCCCCACACAATTCATGAAATCAAAGTAAAGTGCTGGAAGTTTATTCTCAGGTAAAACATCTGACATCGTTGGGAATTCTGTTTAAAAATTTAGCTCAAAAGTTCAATATCCGAAGATAAAACATGTTTCTACAGTAATAATAGGAATACAAATTTTGTTGGGAACTTAGGCTCATGGAAAAATAATGTTCTTACCAAATTAAGAAAGCCACAGAGCAGGATGTACTGGGAAATTGCTGTGGAGCACATAATTCCTGATTATATTCAAACAATTGTGATATTCCACCAAAGGAAACAGAAACCATCATTGTCAAAAATTACAAATGTTTCTATATATGAACAAAGTAACCAAAGTACAAAATTCTCATGACAGAGCTTGTATTAAGTTTCTGATCGCCCCTCTCAAAAAACCCCACGCATCAACAATAACAACAAAAACTTTAGCTTGGCAGTACACATTTTCTTCCTTTCTCTGTTGCCCATCAGCAATCTGATTTTAGAAATGTTTGAGCCTTTGAATAATAACTATTTTGTAAATCACCCTATGTGTCCTGGAATACTATTGAATTCTTTTGAAATAATTCCTTAAATGTTGGTTGCATTGTGATGAAAATCAATTGGAATATTTTAATAAATTATTCAATAGATGGAGTACAAAAAAATTCAGGTTGTGAAACTTTTTATGAATCGTAATTATCTAAAACAAGCTTACACAGGGACAGATTGAAATTGTCTCTACCCAAGGAAGGGAGGAAATGAAAAATTAAATCTTAGGAGCTCAGAGGTATAAACTATATTGATTTGTGAGAAAACTCTTTTGAGGAAGCTCCTATTTTTTAATTAGGATCAATTTATATCCTGTACTAAAATGAAACTGCAAAGGCCTGCAATTTAACAACATCTAACTTTAGTGAAACATTCAAAGGAATCATAATTAGTGAGGAATTCTTTGGCAATTGATGCCTTGTAAAAATACTTGAGATGCTCTGAATGGCAGCAAAAGACATATATTGGGAAGTTATTTGGGCTGAAATATGAACACAGTCTGATTTGAAACATTAGAATGAAGACTATCCTCCATTTATCTGCACTTGCTCTGAGCTTTCTAAATAATTCAGCCCCTGTTTGACTCAGTCAGTTGGTATCGGGTCATGATCCCAGGGTCCTGGGATTGAGCCCGACATCGGACTCCTGGCCCAGTGGCAAGTCTGCTTCTCCCTCTTCCCCCTGCTCATGCTCTCTCTCTCTCGCTCGCTATCTCTCTCTCCCTCTTGCTGTCTCTCAAATAAATAAATACAATCTTAAAAAAAATAATTCAGCACCTCTAGAGAGTATCCTCTCAATTAAAAATATTTTGGTCCGGGGCACCTGGGTGGTTTAGTCCTTGAGCGTCTGCCTTCGGCTCAGGTCATGATCCCATGGTCCTGGGATCGAGCCCCGCATCGGGCTCCCTGCTCTGCAGGAAGCCTGCTTCTCCCTCTCCCACTCCCCCTGCTTGTGGTCCCTCTCTCGCTGTGTCTCTGTCAAATAAATAAATAAAATCTTTAAAAAATATATTTTGGTCTACAGAGAAGGGTCAATTTCAAATTATTAATCATAATATGCAACTGTAAATGATGTGGCAATTTTATTTTAAAAATTAAAATTAAAAAGACATTGGCATGAATACATTCTTCAAAAATGCCAGGGACTTACGGCAAGAGACAAATACGACTGAAAAACTGATTAAAGTATGTGAATTTATGTATGTACAATATTATTACATTTTGCTTATATTTTCTTAATCAATATAGTTTATTAAAAATCTTGCTTTTATATATGAACAATTTTATTTTTTATTTTTTAAAAAGAATTTCATTTTTATATTCTTTTTTTAAAAGATTTTTATGTATTTATTTATTTGAGAGAGAGAGCATGAGCGGCAGGGGAAGGGGTCAGAAGGGGAAGGGCAGAGGGAGAAGCAGACTCCCCACTGAACAGGGACCCTGTTGAGGGGCTCGATCCAGGGACCCTGGGATCATGACCTGAGCTGAAGGCAGATGCTTAACCGACTGAGCCACCCAGGCGCCCCTATATTCATTTTTGAAGAAAATTATTTATAGTTCTACCACTAGGCTGAAACTAATTTGTTGGTCAATAAATAATTTAAGCAGCTATATAATTTCCATTATTCTAACTACCCCCATGGCATAGGTGTGCCGGGTTGGCTAAGTCCGAAGTCTGCCACAGCTGTAGCTCACACCTGCCTTCTTCATGACTGCATATCATTCCTTCCCATTCCATTGGGACTGCCTTGGTTTGATGTGAACAGCAAGGATTTGATGTCACTGACCTGGTACCCCTTCAGTTGCTCTACCATGTGTGAGGCACAGTTTAACTAATTTAATCCTTGTTAGCCTCTAAGACGGGCATTCTAATTATCCCCACGTACAGATGAGAAAACCGAGGTGGGGAGACGTTAAGTCATTCTTCCGTGGTCCCACTTCCTACGCAGTGATTGAGCTGGGATCGGAGCCTAGGCAGGCTGGCTGCAGAGCCCATGTCACTACCAACAACGTCATGTGGCTTTCTCTCACTAAATGTCTGTGGAATAAATAAAAACTGTATGAATGAATGAATGAACAAACGAACGAACAAACGATCGGGAACAAAGCAATGACAATCATCGTAACCATGCTGGGCAAAAACATCACCGTGAGAGGAAGCGTCTAACACACAATTCCATATTCACAACACAGTTAAAAAGTTTGGAGTTGTAACCCGCCATTTTCAAGGGATAAGGAATTACTGTAAGTAAACAGGATTGTTTACTCAGCACGCCAACTGCCAGGATGCAAGGAGTCAAGAAAACAGACATGCTTTCCCCCCTGCTGATAACAGAGACCTCTCGATTTGGGTTGTTTGCTCCGACTCTGATAACCAGATACCCTCTCCGGCTCAAACCAGGATGTTGTGGGCCCCGCCTTGTCGGGCCCTGGGTTTGGGATCCTGCCCCACCGGAGGCGGCCTGGCCTGCAGCTGGAGGCTGCGGGGCAGGAGGGAAGTCTTGAAGAGCTCTTTCTCAAGCGTGTGGGATTGGAAGTGGTAGGATTTCGGAGGCATCAGGAAAGGAAGTGAGGGTGAGGGCCAGAGAAGAAGGCTGGATCGATGGGCCACCCCTCTGAGCGGGCTGGAATCTGGTGCCGCGGACGGAGTTAGAACGTCGGGAAAGAAAACTTTTGACAGAAAGGAACATGGTCCGGTGTGGTTTGGGCTTGGTGAGGTGTTGTCGGAAAGAAAGAAGGTGTAGAGGTGATGGAGACACACCGAGGGCCTGGCCCTCGGTTGGAAGAAACACAGGATGAGAAGACACGGCTTGGAGCAGGGAAAGCAATAACCACGGGCACACCCGCATAACCGTGACACTCCAAGCCCCTCTCAGCCGTGGACTGGCGGCGCTCAGCTTCCGCGTGAAGAAAGAACCTGCGGTTAGCTGACAGGCTGCCTACGACTCGGGCACTCCCCAGCGGAAGCCAGTGCACTCTGAAATCCTGCTTATGCCCCCCATTCTTTTAGCAGCGGCACATCAGCAAAGGGGCCTTCCTCACCTGAACCTGCTTCTTCCATTTTCCCCAGCTGTTTCCCCAGTACACCTGAACTCAGTTCTCTTCCAGTGTCTGCTTCTTGCAGGACCGGAACACACTCCCCAAATCTCTGCAGGTGACACTCCTTTTATAAGACCCAGAGAAAATCCTAGTGTTGGGTTCTCTGGTTATCTTTAGGAACCCAGTACCCAACATTAATGGTTCATGGATTCACTTGTTCTATTCCTTATTCATTGGATCAACTGCTTTGGTAGGCTTTGGTAGGCTTTGGTTAAGCACCCACGATGTGCCAGGAACTGTGCTGGATCCAGGGGATATCATGTGAATAAGGAAGACATAAGTGACAATCTTATTTAGGCAAACTTGGAAAATGGAAAGCCTTGAGGAGCCCATGGAGGAAAAGCTCTCTCTGGGTGTGGCTGAGACTTAAAGCAGTATCTTCCACCCATAGCATTCTTCCATGCCCCGTAACTTCTCCTGCTGCTGCACCCCACACGGTACACATCCCCCTACCCACAGCCACTGGAGGAGGGCAACAGCTCACCCATGGCAACACAACAACACAGCACTGCCAACTCCTGGCGTGGTCTAGCGGTTGGCATTGCCAGCAGCCTTGTCTGCTTTCGGCTCCGTCTCCCTCACCCATCCCACCCCCCCAACCAAGAGTTAGGCAAAACACTCCCAACTGAGTGGAGCCACTGTGAATTTGGTTTCTAGAAAGTGCACCCAAATGCACCCCAGCGGCACAAGCTCCAGGCCAGAGAAGCTGCTGACCAGGAGCTGGTATCAGGTGGAAGGTGGAAGGTCATGGGGAAGCCTGCAGGAATGGCGCAAAGGAGGCTTCCCGGGCCAGCGCACAAGGCTATCTCTGTAAACTGGCTCTCAGAGGGATGCAGGCTGAGTCCCACTTCCCCAGGCCCCCCTCCCACCGGGGAGCCTGAGGGCCCTGCCGCCTGAGGAGCTCTTGGGGAAGAACAGCCACAAGGCCAGTGGGTTCTGCCTGATGACGCAGAACTGCTCTTAGGACCACGGTGTAGGGCAGGGGCTCTGGGGGACGTAGGAGTTTGAATCCCTACTCTGCCATCCTTGGCCTATGACAAGGATCAAGTCCTTTTGTTTCTCCAGGACTCAGTTTCCTCTGCTACAAAGCAGAAAGAGTATCTGCATCTACCTCACTGGGTTACTATGAGGATTACATGAGATAATGTCTTGAAAGCCCGTAGCATTCTGCAAGGCAACTTGAAAGTGCATGCCCACCCCTAGGTATTAGTATTCTTGTATGCCTGGTTCCAGCCTCCGCACTGACTTCAATGGCCTCTGACTATGTGCCATTCCACTCTCATCGACTTCCTCATAAAGGGAAAAACTAAAACATAAATTCCCTTCCACTTTCAGGAAGGGTTGTCTGAAATTAACACCCATCAAGAAGATCACAGGAACCGCTCGCATTGTAGACATGCTGGTCAAGCTCATGGGGAAAATGGCCCCTAAGCTCCAGAGTCTGCCACTAAGGGGTCTCTGCTTTGGCCCCTCACGGCAGCCCTGGGAGAAGCAAGGGTCTCCGCCGGAACAACAGAATGGACTGTGCCTCTGACAAGGATTCCACCTGTGGCTCTGAGTAACAGGTTTTGATCACAGGCTCACTGCCAGTTACGAAGTGAAACCCTTTCCGAACAGTTGCTGTTTTGTTGGTTTTCCCCCGGAGATCTAACTGATTTCACCTAGAAACTTCACTGACCAGCTGTGTGCTGTACAGAGTGTACCCCCGTAAGACCTGATATTTCATGGGCTCCCTAATACTCTTCAGCATGAGTGGAGACCCCATGGTCCTTCCCCCCTAAACTGACAACTGGACACCCCCTGAAAGTGTGCATTTTCTGTCACCTGAGTCAACTCTGGGCTGTCCACTCAGGGTGAGGCGGCGACCCTGAGACCTGTGTTTGTCAGTCTTTTGTAACCCAAAGACCTGAGAAAACATGAAAGAAAAAAGGGCCACTGTTCCTGCTGACAGGTTTGCCTTAAGAATCTGGAAAGTAAAGCTGGCCTCTCAGTTTTGAGGGCCTCTGAGCAGGGTTGGGCATTGGCAGCAGGGGCTGAGGGAGCTTCCTGGACCCTCCTGCGTCTGTTGTAAGCGAGAGTGATTACACACGCGTTCTGCAGATGGCCTCACAGACCTCCCCGTGGTGCGGTTCTCTTGGGGGAACAGCTTATTTTGGAGCTGTGGAAGAACAATGGGAAATCTTTTCCCATGACCTTCATTTCGCCCTCATTTTAAATTCCATTGTATTTGTAACTTCAGATAAGGGGGACTAATTTCTGCAACCCTTCAGGGAGGACAGCTGGGCCATCCCCACCTCAGCCTTCCAGTCCTTCCCTGGTCTGGTCAGCCAGTGGCGCTGGGATCCTCAGGTGGTCGGGCAAGAGCCAGGCAGGAACCAGCCGGCAAAGGTGGCTATAAATACTCTTCTTGGCGGCTGGCTTCCCTGGGAAGCCTGCAGCTGAGGGGCAGGGCCTGGGGAAGCACCTGCACCTCTTCAGGGTACATCCGCCCCTGGGCCAGGCTTCCTTGCTGCCCTCAGCCTTCGAGTGGCACTTTCTCTGTACATTTTCCAGCTCTGAGGAAGCCGGGTGGTAACCCAGCTTCCCGGCTAAACGCCGGGCTCCAAGCAGCCAACCCCCTTTAAACTCAAGAGTCTGAGCTTCATTTCCACCGGGGTTGATGGAACTGAATAGCTGAGGGTAAAATGAGGAGGGAGGGGGCAGGCAGGAAGGAAAGGAGCCTCTTCACAGAATGCTTTTCTTCTCCTGATTTCGCTTGTGTGAGGAAGTGCAAAACAACCACAAATCAGTCAGGCCTCTTTCCCCCCATGAAGTAGAAACTGAACAACTTTAAAAATCAGTGAATATTTCCATTTTTTGGTTTTACTTATGGGCATTTTAAATAACCAGAGGTGGGGTGCCTAGATGGCTCAGTCGGTTGAGCATCTCTTGATTTCGGCTCAGGTCATGATCCCAGGGTCGTGAGATCAAGCCCCACGTTGGGCTCCACGCTCAGCAGGGAGTCTGCTTGAGATTTTCTCTCGCTTGCTCTCCCTCTGCCCCTCCCCCCACTCGCAACACATCCTCTAATAAATCTTTAAAAAATAATAATAATAACCAGAAGCAAGTCACTTGTAAATGGAACTCTGTGCAATTGTCATTCAAAATGGGACAGAATTTGAAAGCCACGTTGTACAAGAGATGAGAAAGTGTTTAAAAATTCACTGGATGACAGTCTCACACTTCAGTGAACTGAAGAATCACCAGGAACACCTGTTTAAAAGACAGACCCTGGTGCCCACCGCCTGAGACTAAGTCCTCTGTGTCTGGGTCTGGGCCCTAAAATCTGCATTTGAGTCTATACGTAATCTTGACTTGGAGAAACAACGTCCACGGACAGTAGTTCACAGAGTGAGGGCCCCAACCAGAGGCAACAATGGCGCTAGGGTATTTGCTAGAAATGCACATTCTCAGGCCAACTCCAGATTTAAGGAATCGGAAACGCTGGGGGCAGGGCCCAGTCATGGATTTCAACAGATCCTCAGGTGATGTGAAGGTGGAGAAACCCTCATGCTAACAGATTTTTTAAAAGATTTTATTTGTCAGAGAGAGAGAGAGAGAAAGAGCTCACAAGCAGGGGGAGAAGCAGGTTCCTGGCTGAGCAGGAAGTCCGATACGGGACTTGATCCCAGGATCCTGGGATCATGACCTGAGCTGAAGGCAGATGCTTAACCGACTGAGCCACCCAGGCATCGCTAACAGATTTCTTAGAAGGCAGGAGCGTGGACTCTGGCACAGGGGCGATTCCAACGTGCAGCCCAGACTGAGCACCACAGCTCTGGATCTGTGGGCTAGAAATGTTTCTCTCACCTTCACAGCCCTCATTTTCTGTGCATCTACTTTTTTGAGCCAGGGTTAGTCAATGATGTGAAGGCGGACGAATGTGGACCTTGTTCCAGAGAGACAAGGACTCAAGTCTTGGTCCCAACTTTAACCTCCCTGTCGGTGTTTTCACCTGGGATGCGGAAGGGACGCTGCCTTCCCCACACTGGCACCGTGGAGAAGGAGGAGACATCACCTGGGAAAGCACTTAGCCAGCATCTAGCACACTGGAGGCACGTGATTTTCCTCTGTACCTCTCTGCAATCATTATTTCCCTTCATTTAATTGGGGTCTGGAATGAGATTCTTAATCTTTATAGAAATATGGCTTGAGGGTGTATGCTCCAGAGAGCATCAAAAACCTCATTTTAAAATCCTCCCTCTTCTTAGCGTAAATGCATGGAGAGTTCCGTGGGCAATCCTGATTTTAAAGGCTGGTGGTGTGAGCTTGGAGGCAGCTCTAACACTGCCTAACCCGATTCAACGGCAACCAGTCACTGTCCTTCATTCAGGGATGGATCAGTAATGGGCAGAACCTTCCAATTTTATGATTGTGTTCTTTGCACAAGCACTTCACTTTGTCAGCTGATCTCCATTGCTTATAAGATGCCACATAAACTACCACGAGTTTAGCGACAGAGATCTGCCAGCAACTGGGGTAAAGAAATCACTGTGTGTGTGTGTGTGTGTGTGGTGTGTGTGTGTGTGCGCGTGTGCTCTGGTGTGAACATCAGCTATTACCAAACACTCACACGAGAGCGGATTCAGTAACCACTCCGGCCAGAAGCGCTGCCGCCTGTGTATAGTATTTTCTGTAATACATAATGGTTTTACAGACCCTAAATAAACCCTTGACAATGACTTCTTCAGTTGATTCTTCTGAAGTTGAAGGGGCTGCAAACATTTCTTCCAAGGCAATGACAGAAGTGTGTGCTGTTTGGAGCCTGAAACTGACCACATTTGTGGGAGTGAAGGAGGAGCCGTCCACATGTGACAATCAAATGTTCCGCACACTTGCATTAGGATGGAAGGTCCCGAATGTGACCAAGACCTGGGGCTGTGTGGAGCCCTTGACAGCCAACTAGCTTAGTTTATGGGAGGGTAGCTGGAGGCCCTTAGGGCAGGGAAATGTGGATATGGCCAAAGTTCATTGCCATCTATTGCTTCAGTTCTAGATTCAACAAACATTTACTGAGAGACTGCCATGTACAAAGCACGTTTACACACATGATCTCAGCTAAGGCTCAGTTATCACCACCTGCTTTTTGCAGACGGGGAAATTGAGGTGCAGAGATACAAAGGCATTTGATAACCATCATGCAACCAGTTACTAGCAAAACGAATACATCAACCCGGGTCTTCTATCTCCAGGGTAGTGTTGTCCTACTACTCATGGTTGTTCCCCGCAAAGGGTAAAATGAATATTCCAGCAGCCACTGACTTGGAATTTCTAAATCCATTTTACAGATGACAAAATAAAGACAAGACACAAGGCTTAAGAAAATGCATTATTATAAGCCATTCATTCAGCCATAGGTTATTCTCAAAGACAGGGAAGACTTGGACTGACTTGGCTCTTAATCGGGGCCCCAGTATCAAGAGCATGATGTGTTGTTGTCATTTTCCATATACACATTTCCCCAGGAGGAGAAGCTGAGAAACTGAACCTGAGCAGGGAAACATTTGTTCAGGAAAGAGGATTTCTGGGTTTTGTTGCTGATTCTCTTATTCATTCACTTATTCAGCCATTCACCCAATCAGTCTGCAGTCATTCATGTTTTACTACAAGTGAGGCAACTTCATTTATTCACATAGCTCCTAAAACAATTGAGAAAATTACATATCCTCCTGAACTTTTTTTTTTTCCCCAAGTAGGCTCCACACCCAGTGTGGAAACAATGCAGGGCTTTAACTCACAACCCTGAGATCAAGACCTGAACCCGAGATCAAGAGTCAGATGCTTAACATATTGAGCCATTCAGGCGCCCTTATCCTCTTTAACTTCTTAAAGATGAAATCTAAAGTACCTCTCCCTCTATTTAAATAGTTGTAAAAGTAATTCTGGCATGCCGTCAATATTGACAACTTAAAACAAGTGCTTTTGCATATTTTATGTATCCAAAGGACTACAGATACCTTAGCAATTTTATATTTATCATCATCCAAAATTTTAAAATACTTGATCTTTTAACGGTAAGAACATTTAGCGTTCTGAGGAACCTGGGTGGCTCAGTTGGTTAAGCGTCTGCCTTTGGCTCAGGTCATGATCCCGGGGTCCTGGGATCGAGTCCTGCATCGGGCTCCCTGCTCAGCAGAGAGCCTGCTTCTCCCTCTCCTTCTGCTGCTCCCCCCTCTCCTTCTGCTGCTCCTCCTGCTTGTGCTCTCTGTCAAATAAATATAATCTAAAAAGCAAAAAACATTTGGTGTTCCTTTTCTTCTTTAAATTCATACTCCATTCCATTTCCCCAATTTTACCTGATTATAATGTATTTCATGCTTGAAAATCTTTTATTAATCACCCTAACATACCCTATGTAACAATAATATACATCGACATGATCTTTTTATTTCCTGTAATCTTAAGCCCTTAAAAGGTTAAAATTTTCTTTTGGATTGAGTTACTGTTAAAATCATGAGAACAGGGGCGCCTGGGTGGCTCAGTCATTAAGCATCTGCCTTCGGCTCAGGTCATGATCCCAGGGTGCTGGGATCAAGCCCCGCATCAGGCTCCTTGCTCGGTGGGGAGTCTACTTCTCCCTTTCCCACTCCCCCTGCTTGTGCTCCTGCTCTATCTCTCTGTCAAATAAACAAAATCTTAAGAAAAAAATCATGAGAACAAAATTAATCAAAACAACAAATATATTACAGCTTTAAAAAATGCACTCTAAAATCAGGAGAAATGAGAGGTATAGTTTTCTTTCTGAACATGGATGGTGAGCTGGGAAAGAACCTTTCCCATGGGCTCTCCCCTGCAGGCAGGTTCTCAGGACAATCTTATTAGGAAAGAGTATACATGTAAGTCTAGGATCTGGAAATTAATCCCTGCTATATATCCAATCTAACATACTTGAGCTAGAAGGCTGCTTCCCAGGAGCCAAAGGCATAGAGGCCCCACAGGGGACCCTGGGACACATATACAGACAACCACTGCACAGGTCAGATGGGTCAAGAGTTGGATCCATCAGGGACAGTCAAGAGACAAACCTCAGGAGTCATCTGAACAGGGGACGTCTAGTGTAAAGAACTGTGAACTAGGCAAAAGATGATTAACTACTAAAAGCGATAAAAAGAGAACTGGAAGGTGTAACAGATGTAGAAACTTAGAAGGCAGCTAACTACCATCCCTCAGGCTGAGGGAAAAGTAAAAGGGAGAGAACTTAGAAATTCAGAGGAGGATCCGGCAAGGTGGAGAAGCAGACCCTTGAGAAGGGGGAGTGGTTGATGCAGCAGCAAAGAAACGGTGTTGGAGGTGCTCCACCCAGGACCCTGAGAGCTGCCACCACCACAGTGAAAATTGCTGGGACCCTCTGCACCCTGATTTGCTAGCAATTCCTCCCAAAACAGAACAGGGATTAAGTGTCCTCAGTTCCCGCTTCACAGCGCCCTCTATTTGTAGAGTGTACTAGGGAGCCGCCCATTCAAAGGAGAAATGGAAGGCGCAGAGTCCAGCTCTAGGAGGACAAAGCAGGACAAAAAAAAAGGAGGGGGGGCTGGAGTGGAAAAAAAAATGCATCAACAACTGGAACAAGCATGGAGAGAAAACTACAGTTAAAGGATTGCGTGAATCCAGAGAGAAGAGAAATGACTTTGACTCTCCCCTCTCCCCAAATCAGACGATGGATAGACTCAACACTGTATCCTGAGCTAAGTCCTTTGGTCTCAGTCATTTCTGCAGTTTTTAATGGAGAGTAACTGCACCCACACTAACTCCCTAGCAATGATGTCCAGGGCTGAGAATCTCACCCCATGCTCCCATTTTCTTGGCTTTGCTTCTGTGTGCATGCAAAGCCAGTCGGTTTTCTCAAATGTTCAGGAAGCACAGCCAGGATTCTTGAGGGGCGAATTACGTATCTGTCTCTGTGGCAGTTGCTCACCCCGACACCAGTCCTTGGAGACGGCGTGTACCACTAAGCTTTATCTCCTGTGATTCTTGCCCAAGCAGAGTGGGAAGGCGGGGAGGTGAGGATCATCTATTTTGATTTCTCCTATTTCTGCTCTGTGTTTTGAAGTGAAATGATTTCTTACAGCCACCAAATCGGCACCAAGTTCTCCCTTTCACCAACTCCCCTACAGTCTTTATCACTGCAGTCACAGAGACGTTACAGAAAAAAAAAATGTGTGTCCATGCCAACCAACTGTGACAGAATTTTATTTCAAAATTATTCTGTTGGCTTTACTTGTATGAAACTCTCTGCCGTATTCTGTAAGGCACATTACTCATCTCAAACATCTTTAGAAAGAAACCCCCTGAAAGGCCACGTGATGGGCAGAGGGTGCTCTGGTTGGGAACAGAAGGCTTGGGTGTTCCCATTTTCACCTCTAACTGGCCACGTACACGACAGAATCACTTGGTTCTCATCTCCTCCCTCAGCCTCACCCCCTGAACACTGCAGTGTTCGGGACAATATTTATAGTCATCAGCCATCAATATTTATCGGGGATGATTGGAAAATACCACCCTCATGTTTGAGTGATGTTGAGATGGATGGGGCCAAGGGAATTAGCTGGGGGCATCTTGTCTCCACAGCTCTACTGTGCTACCCACAGCCCTTCTTTATGACCTTATATTTATACTTCCTTTTTAGTTTTAATGGCTTTTAAAAATTAAGGTCTAATAGACCTACAGCATAGTGCACAAACTGAGACCTTCTTACATAAACATACAGCTATGTAACTACCTTTGGATCAAAACATGGGTATTTCAAATATCCCCCCAAATCCCTGTGCCCTTTCTTAGTCAATACTCACCTCTGCCCTAAGAAGTAACTACTATTCTGACTTTTGTTGCCATTGACTGGCTTTGTCTCCTCTTGAACTTGGTATTTATGAGATCTTACACTTGCGCTCTTTTGCATCTGGCCTCCCCCAGCAAAACTGTGTCTGTGAGCTCCATCCCCAGCTCCCTCCTCTTTCGTGCAGAGTAGTAATCCATTGTGTGAATACACCACCACTTACCCATTCTGCTGTTGATGGGAGTTTGGGTGGTTTCCAGTCTTGGGCAATTATGAATAAAACTTCTGTAAACATTCTTGTACATGTCTTTTGGTGGATATTTTTTTTCCCTTGGGTGCTTTATCAGTCTGATCAGAAGAACAAAACCACAGGGTGCCTGGGTGGCTCAGTTGGTTAAGTAGCCGATTCCTGATTTTGGTTCAGGTCATGGTCTTAGGGCGGCGAGATCCAGCCCCGCATGCATCCGCTCTGGGCTTAGCAGGGAGTCTGCTTGAGATTCTCTCCCTCTGTCCCTCTCCCTGGCTTATGTGCACTCTCTCTCTCTCTCTCTCATAAATAAATAAATCTTTAAAAAAAAAAAACAGGAAAAGCAAAACCACATGATCATTTAAAAAAAGGTTTAATATGAAGAATATCTTAACTTTAACAGGAATAACAAGAGGTTGGCTACTAAGAAGTAAAGATGATAAAGAATACAGAAAAAGCGGATATAGGGAGAGGTTACCAACCTCAGAGCTGAGATAAAGTACTAAAGTTAGAACCACTCCCCCACCCCTGCCTTCAGGACATGGTCTGAGATACAGACCTTACTGGAAGGCTTGGCCGTGGCTCACTGAATAGCAGAGAAGTCACTGTATTCTTGCACTGGTAGAACCTTCCAGAAATCTGCCCTCGGAAGTTGCTGGAAATCCATATTCTGGGACACCAAGGAAAGCCTTTCACTGGGCAGTGTTACACTTAAGGTGCTCTACTACAAAGCTGACTGAAGTGGTTGCCATGGAAGCTGCAGGCCACTAGGTGCGGCTGGCCGCCCTGCACGGCAGGGGCTCAGAAGTGGGGAGCCACCCATGCTGCAGGCGCCGGACTCTGGGGGGGGGGTGCGTGCACCGCAAGGAAGTCACTGGTGGTGCGGGAGCTGGCTGCTGGAGGAGGACATTGAGGGAGACTGAGGAGCAGCCCGCTGCAGCCAGGAAGCTAAACTGTCGTTTCTTTCTTCTTTTATTTTATTTTATTTATTTATTTGTGAGAAAGAGAGAGAGCACAAGCAGGGGGAGCTGCAGAGGGAGAGGGAGAAGCAGGCTTCCCGCAGAGCAGGGAGCCCAATGTGGGGCTCGATCCCAGGACCCTGGGCTCACGACCTGAGCCGAAGGCAGACGCTTAACGACTGAGCCACCCAGGCGCCCCTTAAACTGTCATTTCTCACCCACAGCCTTTACTAACCAAGCTTCAGTACCAGCTGGCAAAGGGAAAAATATGTGAAGGGCCCAAGTCCATTTTCCCAGAGCAGTTACAAAGGATCAACCTGTTGCTGAGAGAGAAGGAATCCCTAACCGGCACAAGTTCTCCACGTCGCAGGCGAAGCGCTGGGTCACAGGACAGTTGCAGACTTAGCCGACGTGGATTCTGCTCTGGAGTTTTCCAAAGGGCTGCAGCAGCTGAGGGTCTGACCGGCGGGGTACAAGAATGCCCGTCGCTTCACGTAGTTAGCAGCGCTCTCTGGCATTACGGTGACTACGAAGCAGTCTTTCGTTGTGATTGTACTAGCCATATCCTTGATGAGTGAAGACGGCGGACACGTTTCATAGGCTTACTGGACATTTAGAAATCCCCCATTTGAAAAGCCCATTCGCGTCAGTGGCTCATTTTTTATTGTCTTTTTCCTATTGAATTGTAGGAGTGTTTTTTATACGCTAGATACGAGTCCTTTCTCAAATATGTATATTGTAAATACCTTCTCCCAGTCTGTAGGTTGCTTACATTACTTTTTAAAAAACATCCATAGAGAGAAATAATCAGAATACTGTCTCTTCTTATATGCTGTCTCTTTTAGGATAAATATCAATGGCTATAGAGTGAGTCATGGTCACATTTTTATATAATTGAGATAAAGTAAATGAATCTTCTGGAGTTGGTCTTTGCACTTGCCTAAGAAAAAAAACATTTATTTTTTGAAAGATTTTATTTATTTATTTGTCAGAGAGAGAGAGAGAGAGAGCACAAGCAGGGGGAGTGAGAGAGGGAGAAGCAGGCTTCCCGCTGAGCAGGGAGCCCGATGCAGGGATCAATCCCAGGACCCTGGGATCATGACCTGAGCCGAAGGCAGATACTTAACCGACAGAGCCACTCAGGCATCCCAAAAAACATTTATTTTAAAATTATCCTAGTCCATTTACAATAATTTTTCTCCTTGCCCTCTGCCAGTTCAATTGAAGTCAGAGATTTCTGAAGCTGAGGTAAAGGTCCATGGTTTGAATTTATTATAGAAAGCTTCTGTGAGATCGAATCAGATTATCTTTCTCAATTTACAACAATACCACTTCTAAGCACTCCAGTGGCACCCACCCTTCCCTGCCACACTACCTTACAATTATGTGCCTGGCTCTCTGTAAGCTCCTTGAAAACAGGAACCAAATATTCATCTGTATAAGTTGAGGGCTAGCCCAGGACCTGGCATGCCCTAGACACTCAAGGAACGTTCCTTACACCTCAATAACACTATTAAAAATAGGGGCGCCTGGGTGGCTCAGTCGTTAAGCATCTGCCTTCAGTTCAGGTCATGATCCCAGGATCCTGGGATCGAGTCCCACATCGGGCTCCCTGCTCGGCGGGAAGCCTGCTTCTCCCTCTCCCACTCCCCCTGCCTGTGTTCCCTCTCTAGCTGTCTGTCTTTGTCAAATAAAAAAATAAAATCTTAAAAAAAAAGGAACATTCCTTGAGGGTTTTGACTGAATCACAGCAATAACCTATTCCAGATGTGGGATGAGACACAAACTGAGCTTTTATTTGTACCCATTTTTAACTGATGTTGGGGCTGATGGTAGCTAATAAGGGGAAAGACAGGAACCTGGAAGAAAGGTCTGACTCCCTGAGGCATGAAAAATGGGAATTTGGAAGCCGCAGAACAGTCCTCTGGAGATGAGGACTGATAAGAGAGGGGACAACAGTCTACTTTAGACCAAGAAGGGACCAGAAGGCATTTTGACGATGTAGCGTCGGAGTGAGGCTTGGCTGGAAGGGGCCAATCAGGGGCCCCTTAGCAGAGATGCCCCCTGTCCAGGAGACATAATCCGCGCCAGCGCAGGGCCTCCCAACAGGCCCGGGGACTCCCAATCGGGTGGGGGATGGCAGTCAACTGTATTTTTTTTTTTAAAGCATCCCAGGTGATACTGATGCTTGGCAAAGGTTACACTGGAGGGCTTTTCTCCAGCTTTCCTGAGTTCTGTGTTAAGAAAAGCCTGATTCATAGCCACACCCTTAGAAGATCCAGAGGATTCAGCAATTAGAGATCTGGGTGCTGCCAGGTGAGCAGCTTTACCCTCAATCTGAGGGGTAGACTTTGGCCTTCGGTAATGAGGACTTCACTTTCTTTCACTGCCGAGAGAAAAGCAATAAAACGAAGTTCTGATTTTGAACTTGGAGTAGAAAACAGAAGGTGAATTACACTGCAGAAAAGGTGACCACTGGAAGTGAAAAGTCAATGAGTCAATTGTATCCCATTTTGCTATAATTGCTACAATGAGCTGATTGTATTCTTTTTGTACGGTGCCCACACTATGGTAAAGTTATTTTAGTGATTAAAGGTTGAGACCAGAGCATGGAGAGCCTTGGATGCCAAGGTAAGGAGAGTGGATGGCTCCCAGCGGGCATAATTCTGCAGACTAGGGAACTTGTTCCTGGGGTAGGTGGCCTCACTGGTGAGTCAGTCTCAACCCTGGAAGCCTACAACTCCAGCATAGGCATTATTGGCAAGATGCAAAGGAACTACTAGCTATTTTTTTTTTTTAAAGATTTTATTTATTTGACAGAGAGAGACACAGTGAGAGAGGGAACACAAGCAGGGGGAGAGGGAGAAGCAGGCCTCCTGCTAAGCAAGGAGCCCGATGCGGGGCTCGATCCCAGGACCCTGAGATCATGACCTGAGCTGAAGGCAGACGCTTAACGACTGAGCCACCCAGGCGCCCCACTACTAGCTATTTTTGAACCTGAGTTTTCCTCACATCGATCTCGCTAATGCCAACTTGCATTAGTAACTCAACATTTTCCATGTGAGTACAACCAGCAGTAACTGGCAGGGCTTAGGTCAAGTATGGAGAACTAGCAAACCAATGGGAAAGTCTTAAGCCTTGCAAATCCATGGTTTAGAAAGAAAGTGCAAAGTTAACTGCAAGGTCCCTGCTTGCCTACATAATGACATGGTATTAGAAAAAGAAAGTGCGTGAGTTTAGAAGGCACTGTAATTATCAGTGTTGCCCCCACATGGAAATCTGGGGGTTTCTGTGCCACCAAGAGCCACCTGGAGAAACCAGCTCTCCAGCCATTTGCCATCCTGAACCAACTCTCATACAACCTAACCTTCACGGCTCATGTCTAACAAGTCCAGATAAGCAATAGGTTGTTGGAATAAGGCTGATTCCTAAGAATACTAGACAATATAGTCCAGTTGAAGGAGGAAAAATTACATTGTTTGGCAAGGGGAGCTATACTTACTCATTCAATAAACATGTATTGGGGGGACAACTATGTGCCAGGCACTGTGCTAGGGGCACCAAAAACCCAGAGGGGGAAAAAAAATGTGATCCCTGTCTTCATGGTACTGAGCCTGAGGAAGAAACAGATGTAGAAACAGAAAAGTCCAAGTCGGTTTACTGCCAAAGTGCAATGATGAGAAATGCACAGGATTTCATGAAAGCAGGCAGTTGGCCGTAATCAGGGAAGACATCCTGGAGAAGATGCTATTTGAGCAGATAAGCGGAGTCAAGAGTGGGTTGAAGCCACTCAGTGTGGCTTGCAAAAGCCAATTACCTACATTTCTCCCCAGTTCTGCCTTTAGTGACCAGATTGGTAACTTGAAATCACCAATGGCATGAGTATTCCCACCTCAGCAATCAGCAAACCCTATAAACCAAGTTTTTCCTCCTAGAGAGATGGTTGTTGAACATTTCCCAGCACACCTCTGGGGGGATGCAGTCATGAGGGATGGGAGGGCAGTAGGGGCAGAATGAGGACCACTGGCGAAGGCACAGAAGCCAGAAAAAGCGTGGGGCTGGGGACCATAGAACTTTAATTTTTCTAGACTGTGAAGTGCACTGCCGTAATAGCAGGAGATAAAACCGAAAGGAAGGCCAGGGCTAGATTATGGAGGGCATTGTAAGTCATCCTAAGGAGTTCCCACTCTATCCAGTAGCGGATGGGTAGGCAAAGAAGTTTTAAACTAAGGTGTTATATTCTAAATATTTTCGGAACCTCCTATTTACATCCTTGATGAGAATCATCTTATGCAACCCAAATTGATTAGATTGGAGAAATTTTGCTCCTAAAGCCACCCTCAAAGCCAAAAATAAAAAAGCAAAACAAATTTAAAAACATAAATTTTTAAGCATTATATGGTGACAGATGGTAGCTACACCTGTGGTGAAAACAACACATAGGGTTGTCACATCACTATATTATACACCTGAAATGAATATAATGTCCTGTCTCAATACAATTAAAAATAAATCAATTTTTAAAAGTACAAGAAGTTTTTTAAAAATTAATTTTGGTGCCCAGATTTCCTACCACGACAGCATGATTGGCTTCAGAAAGGTGGTCTATGGAAGCTGGAGCAGTTTTGGTCCCACCAGAAGAGAGATTTCAGATACTGGGTTAAATGAGGGAGTTTAATATAAAGAATGATTAGGAAAAAAGACTAAGATATAAGGAAACTCTGTAGGGTTCCCTGGGGTCCCTCCAGTGCCCTCTACTGAAAAAGCTTACCATTTTAAGCTCACTTAAAAACATTTTTTTATTGTATATGTGTGTGTACAAATATGTCTATATACACACCTATATAAAAATATATAATTTTACTTATTTTATTGCTCACTTTAAAGGAGAAATACTTAAAGGAATCCCATTGTTTATTACAGAGCATCATGCAGGGTGTATTCAGAGTTGAGAGCTGCCAGAGGAGGTTAAACATTCTAGTAGGAACTGAAAAATGTGGTCATTCT
Organism: Callorhinus ursinus; assembly: GCF_003265705.2. Lineage (NCBI taxonomy): Eukaryota > Metazoa > Chordata > Mammalia > Carnivora > Otariidae > Callorhinus > Callorhinus ursinus. The sequence goes on from NW_027397074.1 coordinate 38,829,693, forward strand.
TCTGGCTGTTAAGCTCACAAAGCTGAGTCAGTAGCTATGCTGAATTTCTTATGTCATCCCTAGGCCGTGAGGCATTGCTTACCACTCATTCTGGGTATCAACGTGGGGAATTTGGCCGAGTTGCGCCTCTCGAGAGAATAAGCTCAGTTTCTGCTGTGATTGTCACAGGCTCTGTTATATATTCCTTCCAGCCACTAAGTGCACTCACTCACTCTCTGGAATCGACTCCAGCATTTGACTGACCTTCCCCAGCTCACTCCCAGGTCGTTGTTCTGGACACTCCCATTTCCCGCAATTCCCGACCACAGGGTTACAGTATATGCTCCACTTCTCGTGGTCTCTCTTTGGGAGGAAAAATCTGTAGTTGCTTAATTGTCCTGATGACACAAACAAGCTCCTGTCATGAGAGACCATGGTTAAGAGTTCAGGTATCAGAATCAGACATAGCTCAGTCCCAGTTTTTAGTTAAGTTGTACATGAAGTGTTGAAACCTTCCTCGTCAATAAAATGGGGATAAAGAGCACCTGTTCAGGTGATTGTTAGAAGCATTAAATGAGATAATCTGCATAAAGTACATAGAAAGTACCAGTAGCACAGTAAATGCCTGGCAATAGTTATCATTACTATGTTTTGCTGATGGCTAAAAGTCAAACACCCAGAGAAATAGCCAGCTATGCTTTGCCTTCCTCAAAATGCTAAAAATTTAACTTACTTTTATACTATGATTTTTTAAAAGGTTTTATTTCTTTTATTTGAGAGAGACAGACAGAATGAGTGGAGGGGAGGGGCAGAGGGAGAGGGAGAAGCAGACTCCCTGCTGAGCAAGGAGCCCGATGTGGGGCTCTATCCCAGGACCCTGGGATCATGACCTGAGCCGAAGGCAGACGCTTAACCATCTGAGCCACCCAGGTGCCCCCTATGATTTTGGGTATCATAATTACCCAACCAAAACAGAAATGAGTTTTGTTTTTTTTTTTAAGAAATGAGTTTTTATTTTTTTAAGATTTTATTTATTTATTTGACGGAGAAAGAGATAGTGAGAACAGGAACACAAGCAGGGGGAGTGGGAGAGGGAGAAGCAGGCTTCCTGCGGAGCAGGGAGCCCGATGTGGGACTCAATCCCAGGACCCCGGGATCATGATCTGAGCCCAAGGCAGACGCTTAACGACTGAGCCACCCAGGTGCCCCAAGAAATGAGTTTTGATGAAATGTTCCTTACTCTTCCCTGGATTCTCCCAGAGTGGAGAATTCAAAAGGTTTTGTCTTTGATTTTTCTTTTAATTTTCTTTTCTTTAAATTCAGCTGATAATGTTGTTCATTATCCACTTGAGGTGGCATTAGAATAAATTAATATTAAAATATTTAAATTTAGAACAATGTGTTTGAAATGCCATTAGGAAGATTTATCACCCGCAATGAGAAATCAGTGCTCCATTAGCTACAATCCCCTCTCCAGTAAGTTTGGAGACCTCGGGCTCAGCTCATTACCCAGCACCTCTCTCTCTCTCTCTCTCTCTCTCTCTCTCTCTCTCTCTCTCTCTCTCTCTTTGTCCCCTGATGCTGTGTGGACCACTGTTTTGGGGTTTACTGAGAGTTTGTTATACTGATTCGCTTTGCACCTCAGACACCTGCATCCACCAAGATGCCAAAGCGAGGCCAAGTAATAATACAAGAAAAGGCAAAACTCACTTGTTCAACCAATTATTAAAGATGAGGTAAAATAGACGCCAGGAAAGGAAAATGATTGAGAACTACATTTTCAACTTAGAGGATAGGCTGTGCCCAGGAATCCCATCAAATCGGTGAGGCTGTACGGTGGGGTTGTTAAAAATGCATAGCATCTATAGCCGAAGTGCTTGGGTTCAGATCCTAGCCCTGCCCTTGCTGGCTGGGAGGTCTTGAGCGGGTTTCTTTACCTCTCTGTGCCCTGATTACCTCATCTGAAAAATGGGGATGATAGCAGTACCTGCCTGACTCAGCTGTAGTAATGATTTTGTGCGCTCATGAATGTAAAGGGCTTCAAACATCTGACACATGGCTAATGCGATGGAAGTATTTGCTCTTAGTACCTGGTCTTTGAAAAAGACTTAAGAGCAAATATAATTACCAGTTCTTCCAATCAATTAAGCACCTGCCAGCATTCCAGGAGACCCCTTATTTATAAGATCCCTTTCTTTGGCTCAGACTTGTCTCCCTTTGCCAATTTAATTCAAAAGGATAATGACCTACTTTTAAGTAGAAAGCCCCTAGGAAGTCACTTTGAGAGGAAATTTCTCAGGAAATTCCCTAGTAATCTGTTGGGAGAAAATATCAGTATCTTAAATCTGCTTAAAAGCCAGCCAGCCCCAAACTAGTCTACTGTGTTACAAGTCAGGATAGTGGGTTAGTAATATGTGGTTTCTTGGTCTCAGGCTGGCTCCTTGAGTGTGCTTAGTGGGTGGAAAGGATCCAGCCATGCATTTGTGCTTTGTTCACATTTTTGTATGTATATTTAACTTCAGTATAAATTTTACTTAAAACAAATACCCTACCAGGAGATATACATAGTCCAAGCTCACCCAAGAACCTTTTGAGTCTCTTCTACATCTTCCTCATGGATGTTGGAAAATTTCTTTGATGAAGAGCTCCAAAGCTTTTGCGCCTACACTGAGGCCTGAGAATTAGGTAGCTTCGAAATGGGGTCCCTAAAACATGTTTTTTAGTATAAATATGTCCCATGTAATATTTGGGACATTTTTATACTAAAAAATACTTACTTACCTGAAATTCAAATTTAACTGGGCATTCTCTATTTTGCTTGCTAAAGCCAAATTTTGGATAAACTGGTTTTTAGCATATCTCAAATATTATGTGGAAGGATTTATACTAAAAAAAAAATTCGTCTGAAATTCAACTTCAACTGGAAGTCCTGTATTTTGTCTGACAACCCTATTCTGAGTGCTTTGTACATATCAATTCACTTAACTCTCATACAACTGAATGGGGGAGGTACTATTATTACTTCCATTTTACAGATGAGGAAACTGAGAAAAATAGGCCTAGTAGTTTGCCTAAAAAGTCTGCACTATCAAGGGCTGGTAAAGATACGGAACGCTTGGAAATGTCATACTGCAGGTAGAAATGCAAAATGGTACAGTCACTTTGGAAAAATCATTTGGTAGCTTCTTAAAAGTTAACACACTATCATAGGACCCTACCTACAATGTCATCCACCAAAGCCCTTTGGAAGAGTTTAGATTGGATCCTGTAACGTTAAAGTAAAAAATAACTGTTCACATACTTCACTGTACTCTAGCTGGTAAATCTGTGCCTCACAGGGGCAAGGATTAGAAATTCTGAAACTATTTGTATACTAGAGAGGAAAGAATAAGCAAATATATTACAAATAATTATAGCCCATCTCTCACTATTGGAAAAAGAAGTTATAAACAAGAAAGGAAGAAAGCTAGAATAAACCCTCAGGTACTAGATTGGAGTCAGAGGTATCAATATAGATTTGTATCTTTGAAAGATACACACACAGATAAATAGACACAGAAATAACAAGAGAGGCGTGTACACCCATGAGGTGGTATACATACATGTAATTACCTACTTCTATCTACATACAGGCTAGAAGCAATAACACTCCAGGAGCAAATGAGTACATCCACTGCCCAGATCTCTCTCTCTCTCTCTCTCTCTCTCTCTATATATATATATATATATATATATATATTTTAAAGATTTTATTTATTTATTTGACAGAGAGAGACACAGCGAGAGAGGGAACACAAGCAGGGGGAGTGGGAGCGGGAGAAGCAGGCTTCCTGCGGAGCAGAGAGCCCGATGCGGGGCTCGATCCCAGGACCCTAGGATGGTGACCTGAGCCGAAGGTAGATGCTTAATGACTGAGCCACCCAGGTGCCTCCCAGATCTTGGTTTTTAACACCATTCTCCAATAAAAGGAACCAAGAATCCTAGGAGAACTGGCTAATTCTAGGATTGGGGCAGAAAATAATATAAGATGAACCTCAAGTCTCTTGTGGTGCCAGAAAGTAAGGAAGAGCTAAACAACAAAAAGATAGGAGCATATCAAAGGGGCACAGGAGCTACCAAAGAGCTTCCAAAGGCCAAAATTGGAACCATTTGAGCCATAAAATAAATGAAGGGATTAGATTAGAATCCAAAGAATGAGGTATCTATGAATCCATACTGCTATAAATAAATACATGAGGAATAATTGACAAGTCTTCTTCAGAGAATCCCAATTAACACATACAGAAGGAATGAGGGAAGGAGGAAATCGCCATCAGACCATCACAGTAATCACTGCTGAAAGCAAGATGCAAGGAAAGATCCTAACGTCAGGGGGGTGAGAGTTTCAACAGAAGCAGGATACTTGCATAGATTCAAAGTATTTCTCTTCAAACATTTAATAATTACAAGAGGAGGGGCGCTGGGGTGGCTCAGTCGTTGAGCGTCTTGCCTTCAGCTCAGGTCATGGTCCCAGCGTCCTGGGATCGAGCCCTGCATTGGGCTCCGTGCTCAGTGGGGAGCCTGCTTCTCCCTCTCCCTCTGCCTGCCTGTCTACCTACTTGTGCTCTCTCTCTCTCTCTGTCAGATAAATAAATAAAATCTTAAAAAAAAATAATTACAAGAGGAAAATAGTAAGTTTATGGTGGAGAATCCTGTCAAATACCACCTCAGCCAAGTGACCGAGGTTCACACCACCAGTAACAGGCATCAAAATTATGTACTCCTGATACAATGCATGGAGAACCTTCTGTTCTATCCTTCCCCAAACTACATCATCTTAATCTCATCATGAGGAAACATCAGATAAACCCAAATCGAGGAACATTCCCTAAGGTAACTGACCAGTGCTCTTCTAAAACATCAGGGTCATTAAAGACAGGACTGAGGAACTGTCAGAGATGGGGGAAGACTAACAAGACCTAAAACTAAAAGCAATGTGGGATCCTTGGATAGAAAAAAAAAAGAACAGGGCGCCTGGGTGGCTCAGTTGGTTGAGTGACTGCCTTCGGCTCAGGTCATGATCCTGGAGTCCCGGGATCGAGTCCCGCATCGGGCTCCCTGCTCGGCGGGGAGTCTGCTTCTCCCTCTGACCCTCTTCCCTCTCGTGCTCTCTATCTCTCATTCTCTCCCACTCAAATAAATAAATAAAATCTTTAAAAAAAAAAAAAAGAATAGTAATGGAAAAAGTGATGAGATCCAATGAGAGGCTGTAGCTTCATGTATTGTCCCAAGATTGATTTCTTAGTTTACACAAATAGTCTATGGTTATGTAAGATGCTAACATGGGGAGGAACAAGTCAGGTATACATAGTAACTCTTTACTATTTTTACAACTCTTCTGAGTCTAAAATCATCTAAAAAATAAAAATATTACCCGTCAAAATGTAAAACTCTCATTTCTTTCCCACAATCCCTTACTCGGCAAAAAAATGAATAAAAACAAAACTAAATTTAAAAAACCAAATAAAAGAGCCAATTTTGGCTGCAAGAATAGGGCCCGGCTACCAGATTTTTGACCATTGAATTATTTTCCTGGTCCTCTTTTCATCTTTAAATCAGGTCAGGCATCCTAAAGAGTCTATTTTTTTCCCCTTTCCTTTTTCAAACTTCTAAATCAGGATTTCCTACCGAATGCAGTTGGTGCTCTCTTGCTCCCACGCCGCCTGACGCCTGCTGGAGTGACAAGGCCCAACTGGTGGGCTCTGACCCTTCCCAGCCTCTGCTGTACTTAAGCTTTCTCAGTATGGTTCTGGGAAAATGGGTTCCTGGGGGTGCCACATTCTGTTAAAATGTCTGCAGTCTCTTCTAGAATTTTTGGGAGGAAAGCTGTGCAGAAGAATCACACCCAAAGCAAGAGTTGCAAGGTCTGGTCTTTAAGTATCCTGTTGCCTCATTTTTTGTGGAAAAGAACTCCTGTGTCTGAATGTATAAATAAACTATTAGTGGGTAACAAAGTAAAAACCATCTGCTGCCATCTGAAGTTGCTGCCAAACTATGACATTTCACAGGGCTGTGCACATCTTCCCTCTTTCCACAGGCAGAGTTAAATGCTTTTTTAACCTAAAAGCAGCTATTTTACCTCATTAAAGAGTTAGATTTTTTTTTTAAGATTTTTATTTATTTTAGAGAGAGAGAGAGAGCGCATGAGCAGGGTGGGTGGGCCAAGGGGATAGAGAGAGAGAATCTCAAGCAGATGCTGTGCTAAGTGCAGAGCCTGACGTGGGGCTTGATCTCACAGCCCTGGGATCACGCAACCAACCGCACCACCCAGGCGCCCTTAAAGTGTTTGATATTGTATGAGAAACAGACCGGTCTCTGACTTTTCAGTTAGCTCACAGGGTGAAGGCCAATTGTGATTAATATAAAATGTTTGCATATTGATTATATGGACCGTTGGTAATAATGACTTTAAAAGGAGATGTTTCTGCCTAATGGAAAAATGGGCTACCTACCAAAAATCCACCACCAAAAGCCACCCATACCTCTGGCTGTGTGTCAGGAAGACAGCATCTAGGTGGGAATACCTTTAATAGGTTCAAGACACACTGGAACTATTTACTTTTGAGGCTCAGAGATTCTTGGAACTTCCAGGGCCGGAGAACTAGCACCATTGTTCCTTTGACCAGGCATTAGGCCAGCTTCATAAGGCCTCAGGAGGACACACCTACGTTCATGGTAGTGGGGATTGCCACAACTTGATCACAGCAAATTAGTAAGCTGGCGTGTTCACGGGGCACATTGGGATTTTCCCAGAAAGTCTGCAAGGAGAAATTGCAGCTCAGAACAATCCTTGGAGGGGCAAGGGCAGGAGCTTTATCTTCCGTTTCCAGTTGATCAACCGTTGTCTCTTCCAGAAAACCGCAGTCCATGCTCCAGATTGCTGCATTTCATCTCAATCTCAATGTAGAAGGCAACTTAGGGTGAGTGAGATGCCAAACCAAAAACAGTCAAGATAATGTGAAAAAGTACACAGGACTTTTGTTAAATACCGCGATTTCCAAGGCCATTTCCACCCTTTAAACTTCTCATAAAAACCAGCAAAGGAAAACGAGACAGCATGGAATCTGTGTCTTGAGCCCAAGGATAGCACTACAACAATATAATCCTTTAAAACATATGAACAGGAGATAGGTTTCTGAGTTTTTCCAAAGTCAGATGTTCATTCTACTTCCTGGCCTCCCAACCCCAAGGATAACAAGTCAGTAGGTTTGAGCGGGAACAACTAGACTCTTCCAGTTTAAGATGGCAGCCTGACTCGTAGAGTCAGAGGATTGTGGGGCCAAGTGAGGGTCAGGGCCCTCAGTGTTCATCTCCACATCTCCAGGATAGAGGTCCTGTGGACTCCAGGGCAGCCCAGGCTCTGGGTGCCAGCAGGGTGTTCCAGAGGCTACGAGTGCAAGTCTGAAGCTGCGGTGGTGATCGATGGCGCTCACCAAGAGCAATGAGGAAGTACAGTTCTGCTCCATTGCTAAAAAGCTTCCATGATCTACTAACAAGTACTCATACCTATGGCTGCAGGTCAAGAGTCAACACGAAAGGCAGGAGATAAGTGTATGAACCTATTGATCACCAGTGAATGTTTTATTGTCCAAGGTCAAAAGGGTAATATGAATAATAACTATGAATAATGGGATGCTAAATGCATAGCCTATTACTTTAATGGGAGATCGACATATACATGTCCATCTCCCTTCAAAGAATATGTGTGTGTATATATATAGCCACAGAATGTATTTATATATTTAAATGCATATTATATCCAGGGATCGGCCAATTTCAGGCCTACATGCCAGACATGAAGAGACTATTTCAGTGGCTTCCCCCCTTGACAGTACCAAATACTGATGCCTGGTTCCCACCCCCAAGGGTTCTGAGTCACGGCCCAGACATTCTAACGTGAGCCTGAGGTGGAGGATCCCAGCTTTATTTCAAGTCTAAAGGCCCCCAGTTCTAACAGTGTTGATTTTTTAAAGATTTTATTTATTTATTTGAGAGGGTGAGTGAGATAGAGAGCACAAGCGGGGGGGGGGGTCAGAGGCAGAGGGAGAAGCAGACTCCCCCGCTGAGCAGGGAGCCCGATGGGGGGCTCGATCCCAGGACCCCGGGACCATGACCTGAGCCGAAGGCAGACGCTTAACCCTCTGAGCCACCCAGGCAGCCTAACAGTGATTTCTATGGGAAAGCAGTCAGAACCAGCTTCCTGTATGGCCAGTGAGGGCTCTGTTGACAGCTCTTGAAAGAAGATGGTTGTGCAGCTGATAGCACACTGCTCTGGCACTTATCAAAGATAAGCCGGCCCTCTATGGCTCACAGACTACAGCTGTCGATGGGCTGCCATCTGCTAAGATGCTGGAGCAGGCTTCAAAGTCACGTAGCCACGAGCTCAAGCAAGATAATAGAGTCAGACAGAACTCTGGTCACTCGCAGCCTCTGTGGAGAGCCAAAGTCCCAGACAGGTGGCTATGTGGACTTTTGTCCTAGGAGCTAACAGAGAGCTTCTAATTATGGATCTGAATCCAACTCAGAAATCTCTCCAGATTGCTAAACTGCTAGTCAGTTGACTGTCATATTTGCAAACCAGATCGACTCCCTGGTATCTTTGTCTGTCTGATCATCCAGTACGCCTGGAGGGGAAGAGGAATGTAAACCTGAGCCCCGCCAGGCTTGAAAGCAGGGGTGTATACACATCACCTCATTTCATCCCCCCCCCCCACCCTAGGAAGTGGCTAGCTCTCCCGGCCTTGGTGCCGTTGCTTCTACTGGGCCACCAGCCTTCTCTGTCAGCCGGTGGGCAGGTGTCGGTTGCAACCATGTAGCCAGCGGTAGCTGCCTTTTTAAACAGCATAAAGAGTCTCGTCTGCCTGGAGCGGAGGATGGAGGCTCCAGTCTTGCAAAGGCAGCCTGTACCCCCAGTGCGTGCATCTGCACATGGTCAGGCCAGGCTCCTGGGCCACTTTCCACACAAGGTCTTGTGTAGCTGAATCTTTTCATGCCCCTTTCAGGTAGCTGGAGGGAGTCTCTTCCAAACCTCGGTGTATTAGGGGTTCTCTGTTGCTACCTAACAAATTACTGCAAACTTAGTGGCTTAAGCAACACGCATCTATCATCACAGCTTCCAGTGATCAGGAGTCTGGGCACAGCCTGGCTGGGTCTTCTGCTCGGGGTCTCTGCAGCTGTCAAATGGGTTCTCAGCGTGAGACTTGACTAGAGAAGAACTTGCTTCTGAGCTTACGCAAGTCAAGTCGTTAGCAGCTTTCTCCTCCTGGCTGTAAGCCTCTGGGCCCCCGGCATTTTGCTGGGGCGGGGGAGCTCTCACCTCTGAGAGCTCACCCACAGTCCCCTACTGTGTGGTCATCTTACAACATGGCGGCGCACTTCTTCACAGCTACAGACAGAGTCTCCTTCTCCTGTTTGCTGAGTTACCCAATCACTACGGCCGTCAACCGCTATATTGAGCACAGTTTCACCTGCACTCAAGAGGAGGGGGTACGACTCACTGGGGGTCACCTCAGGGTATGTCTGCCACACTCAGCCACTTGCTTTTGTATTGGACACAGACTGTAGGATTAGATTTCCTCTTTGATCCTTCTTGCCAGGCCTGAACTTGACCTCAATTTTTGTCACTGGTCCCTGGCTGCTTCCACTAGTTCTCCCGACCCTTTCTCCCTCCTGATGCTCTTGGATTGTACTTGAATGTATTGGTGGCAATCATCCTAGACAAATAGATGCCATCTAACCTCTGAGGAAACAGACAAGTGGTCTTGTCCAAGGTCACATAGATTAAAGAACAGATGGAATCCAAACCTGGATCTGTTTAATTCCAAATCCCATGACCTTGTAGTCTCCTCTGTGGGAGGAATAATAATCCCACCCATCTACCAGGGCCAATAATGACATAATGTATAGAACAGGACTTTGTAAACTGAAGAGTACTATGCAAATATTTATTAAGAATTTCCTTCATTACAATCATGCATTTTTGGCTTTTTAACAAAATAGATCCTCACTTGCATTTGCCCTTTGAAAACCTCACATCTAAGACAAACTTTTGTTTACATAGCTTTGTGGCATATTAACAAGAGTTAAATCTTTTCAAATGCTTCCAGTATAATCCAATGTGTGGCCTACAAACCTTAAGTGGGGGAAAATTAATCAAAGAAAAAATCTTTAATCTCCCCTTCTTAGTCTTTGTTCTTTTCCACCCTCTCTTAGCAGACTTCCTATTTAGACCCGTGATTTCCATGAAGGGGCCACCGATCTTGGGAGAAGCCGTCTGTCTGTCCAGACCCCTTGATATCTAAAAATACAGGGAACATGTACAGAGGCGTCCTTTGCCCTCCACATGGGTCCTGCACTGCCCCGAGCTCTAATTTCAGTCAGCAAACCCGTGGAGCTGAGGCTGCTGGGAGGGCCTCAGATGGGGGCCTGAGGAAGGACCCTGAGGCTCAGGCGCAGAGAGCCCCCCACGACTGCACTAGACCGGTGAGATCTGAATCTGGTCACAAGTAGGCCTCCATCTGCGGGGTAACGGAAGCTGGTCTCAAAAGCGGAGCAATGAACAATCACACCCTCGTCTGAGAAGTCTGGGCTCCGTCGTCGGTTATTCAAAGGCAATGAGGACAGACCACGGAGAGTCCCACATCTCTCTGGTCCTGAGATTTGCGGCTCACAAGGCAAAACCTCCTGCATATGGCCCACCACTCCACTCTCCCAGTTACTAAATACTCTCCCTGTTCTAATCACCATGTTCTCACAGAGTATTCTGAACACGTCTGTAACACGGTCTTAAGGTAGCCACACACCGTTGCAGAGGTGGGTCGCCTGTTAAGCTCTGAGGTAAGAGGTGACCAAGAGTCAGAGACACCTGGATTGCAAACTTAAACTAGGCCATTGGGTATCTGGTTCATTGTAAGCCTCTCTGGGCCTTCATTCCTTCTCTCTGAAATGAGAACACCACTACTACCTAACTCGTTGGTCAATGGGTTAGTGCATGTAAGATCTGACCAGAGCTTGATCTCAACAGAACCCGCCGGGAGGATGGAGATGTTCCCTAGCTACGCTGTCCCATATAGTAACATTCGCCATGGATGGCTGTTGAGCACTAAAAACCTGGCTAGTCTGGGTTTTGCTTTATCATTTTTTCCTTCCTCCAATCTAAGAGGGAGGTCAGGCCGTTATGTTCCCTTGCCTCAGGGGCACAAAGAGCACATTACTATCACTCTGTGGGTCTAGTAAACCTGCGCTGATGGATCACCCTGGGCAGAAAAGGGAAACCGTGGTGGAGTGGAGACCACTCTGCGGCTGCAGGATTCCTGCCCAACTCCCTGACTATACTCCAGGAGCAGCAAGACTCAGAGGACCCAGGATGGCTCCCGCGAGGCTGCCTCTCAGCCTGTCTGCCCAAATACCGGAGAGTCAGCTCCTGTCTGGCTTGGTGATTTTGTTTCAAGATCACACCTAAGAGTCATCCATGCTACAGTATTATTATCATTTCTACCAGGAAATAAGCAACTCTGAGTTTCCTTGGGTCCAACTAAATCATAGACTGGGGTGGGGAACAGGGAGAAGGTAGGTGGAAGAAAGAAAAAGAGAGGGCAAAACAGGACAAGCTGGATGGAGGTGGTCCAAAGGCCCACATCGAGAACTATTCCTGCCTTCCTGTAACAGAGTCACGTTACAGTGCGCAGGATTTTACAGTTTGCACCCTTGTTCATTAAGAGCTTCTGAACTATAACAACGAATTCCACAGGGCAGGGAAGAGACATTTTGTTCGTTACATTATCATCCTGGGGGAGTCACCTCCTGTGGAGGGAGGGGCCAAGTAGGGGAGACCACGTGGTGGCTGGCCAATATTTTCAATTTAGCATGCTGCCTTCAGACTCGGATATTCCATATGCTAACAGTAAGCTTCTCGAGGCTTTGATGCGTCAAGTTCTTTTTCTCTTTCGAGCTGCACTATGCAGGACAGTAACCACTCGCCATGTATGGCTATTAAAATTTATTTTTAAAAACTTGGAATTAGGGTGCCCGGGTGGCTTAGTCGGTTAGGCATCTGCCTTCGGCTCAGGTCATGATCCCAGGGCCCTGGGATCGAGTCCCACACGGGGCTCCCTGCTCAGTGGGGAGCCTGCTTCTCCCTCTCGACTCTGTCCCTCTCCCCACTTGTTCTCTCAAAGAAAATCTTTAAAATAAAATAAAATAAATTCTATCCTCCATCACACAAGCCATATTTCCAGTGCTCAAGAGCCACACTGGACTACTGTCCACACTGCTGCTCAGAGCAGATAGAGAACATTTCCATCACTGCACCAAGTTCCACCATAGAATGCTATTCTACAAAGGACGATTGATTGCATATCTAGAAAAGTGTTTTAAATAACCACCTTCCTGGTTGCTGTAATAACTTATTTTATACTTAAAAAATGAAAATAAACCTTACCCTGTTCCAAATCCTGAGGAATCACAATCTAGAGTCATAATTTTACCTGTCATTCACAGCTAAAAATAAAAAGCTAAGTCTTCTGCAACACACAGCACTTATCTTTTGTTTGGAAGTTGTGTTTGCTTCCTGGGGCCCGGTGATATTCTAATAGTCTAGTCAGCGTCTGTGAGTGGCAGTGGCTTCTATGTACCGAGACCCAGTTATTCCAAGAAGGTGACAAGAACACGGGGACCTGTGCTCAGGGTGAATGCAGGTAATACCCTGCTGCCAGGACGGATTACATTTATGGCAATTTATAGCTCGCCCCAGGGAGACTCCACTAGAAAAGCCAAGTGACAGTTGTTGGGAGGGAGTTGCCACGAGGATGCAGGTAGGGAAGGCATTAAGCTATCAACTCCATGGAGGCAAATAAGGCTCGGGGCTGAGTTGTCTGGGTACGCGGTCTACACTCTCTATTCTCACAGGGGTCTGATGTGCCCCTTCATCTTTCCGGGGACAACATGTCTTTAGGTGGCACACAGAGTGTTGCTGCTACATTTGAGAGTCAGAGAATGATGCTGCCTCCCCTGAGAAGCCTTTATCCATTTTTAATAGGTGCTAGCTGCGGCATGCCTACAGACTTCTAGAAACAGCAGGACCTGAACGTCATCATTGAAGTTCCGTGCTAAAGAAACAGAAGCTGCTGCAGAACAACAAGGAAAAGCAGACCGTGAAAGAGAAGGACAGCATTCCACTGCAAGTCCTTCACAGCACATGACCTTGCTTGCACAAGGACAATGGTGTGAGGTCACATTAATAACAACAGTGACCAGTTATTACATGTCTACTCCATCATGCTCAGTGCTAAGCACTTCACATGCATTATGCCACGGAATCCTCCAATCACACTGTCAGGGGTCACTGCTATGACCCCATCTCACAGTGCCTTCACCAAATGAAGCGACATCCTAGCTCATGCAGTGAGAGGTAGTAGCTGAACGTGAACCAAGGGGATCTGGCCACCTCTCCGAGTTTCTGGGAGTCTCCTGGCCCAGCACCCTGTCAATTCTGCATACCCATCCAGCCCCCCGGACTTTTAATCAGCTTTCCCGTTCCCCTGATTTAGTGGTAAAGCACATGGGTTCTGGGGCCGGATCACTGGGTTCCAATCCCAGCTCTCGGGTTAGCACCTGTGTGCTCATCAGGGCTGGTTGGTTGGTCATCTATAAGAGGAGGAGAATATTGATGGCTGGCATCACCTGAGAGCTAGGAGAAACGCAGAACCTCAGGCTCGCCCATAGACAGACTCAGAACCTGCATTTTAACAAGATCCCCAGATGTATTTGCACATTATTTGGAATCACTGTGCTGTACCAGAAAATAGTGCACTGCAATGCATCATTCAGTCGGATCCGTGAGACTCTCCCGTGAGTGGGTTATGAGGCCAGACCTGTCTCACAGGTGGAGCTCAGAGAGTGATGGTGGTCTTCAGGTGAACAGGGCCATGTGAGACCAGAGGTTTACTCTGCTGAAAGATGAGGTGCTGAAGCTCAGTCATTGACGTTAGGACTCAAGTCAATGAGGTAACGCATGAGGGCTGCGAAGGAAGCAGCATTTAAGTGGAATAAAATCTCTTGGCATCTGTTCCCATCAAGATTTCATGCCTAATTAGGTCCAACCTAGGAAAGCCGAATCCTGCTCTGGGGAGACTGGGAGGCCACTGTGGTCTCTGTGGGAACTGACTGCTCTTCACAGGGGCCAGGCCGAACTGCGACCGGGTCTGGTCCTCAGATTCCCAGAATTCTGCTTGCAAGGGAAGCTGCTTACAGGCCACTAGGCTGGTCATTTTGGATAAAGGATCCCGAGCACCTCCAATTGTGTCTATTCCTTCCTTCTGCCCCCTCCCCCACTTTCTTAGGAGATTCCCGAAAACAGCTTGAGACAGCAACTCTTTCAAATGATTTATTGGGGGCATGCTCTCAGGAGAAGGGGTACAAATAGGGTTGCTGATAAAATATAGGATGTCTCCTTCAATTTTAATTTCAGATAACCAACAAATAACTTCAATGCAAGTATGACCCACATATTTCATGGGACATACTTCGACTAAAGTTATTCATTATCTGAAATTTAAATTGAAGGTGATGTTGTTAATTGCTAGGTCTAGCAACGCTGAGTGCAACAGAAGCAGGACAGTCAGGGAAAGGAGCAGAGCAAGCAAGCAGGTAGACAGAGCTGGATCCTGGCTTTCGCCTGAGCCCACGGGGAACCCACAATGTACACAATAGTAGTCCTACGTTGGGACAATGGGGCTGGCATTCTGTACTGGTGCTACTCAGTCAATGGCATGGTCTACCCCTGGCCATGGGGGTGGGGAGGTGCTGGTCATGGGCAAGGGTGGAGGTGGATCCCATTTGGCCAAGGGCACTTTTCCAGAGACCAAGGGTAGCTGGGAGTTGCTAAAAACCAATACTCAATCAAGGTGGGGTACAACAGCATCCACGATGCCCCCCCCCAACATATACACTCCTTGGCAATCCTTAAGCCCTTGAGAAGGCAACATCTCAGTGATGGTTTTACACGGGGCGGGGGATGGGGGGGCATCCCTGGATCTTTTATCCTCATTTCATTGGGGATAGATCTGTATGAAGGGCTTTCAAAAAATAGAACAGGAGCATGCTTTATTCACTAACTGCCAGATCTTCATCAGCAGCATATTATCA
The DNA here is from genome assembly GCF_003265705.2 of Callorhinus ursinus. Classification (NCBI taxonomy): domain Eukaryota; kingdom Metazoa; phylum Chordata; class Mammalia; order Carnivora; family Otariidae; genus Callorhinus; species Callorhinus ursinus. The sequence goes on from NW_027397074.1 coordinate 38,844,855, forward strand.
GGTCAACTCTCGGCTTTTCCAAGAGCTGGGCTGCGCATTTTCTTTCTATCGTACTTCTAGAACAGAGTTATTGTTTCACTAGAATGGGAAATGGGGGAGGGAGCAAAGCTTCCTGCCCGGTTCCCGCCTTCCAGGCAGTAAGGACTTGGCAGTCTCCGCTGGAGGCTGGCTTGGCCGGTGTCACTTTCAGAATACAAAATGACATGACAGCTTATGGACAGGGCATGAATCGTACATAAGGAGCTAAAGAGATTCCTGTGTTTTATATGCATTTGTCCATTTAAAACCCAGCAGAAAACTAGAGGTGAAAAGAAGTATTCAGGACCAAAGATGATCAAATTCAGGCTGGAAGGAAGGAGGGGAAGATTGTGCCCATTTATTGAGCAAGGAGACTATAGGAACTATATTCCTAAACTTCAGATTCGAGTGTTCTTCACCGATACTGCTAGTTATCGCTAGTTCCTTGAAAGCTACAACTAGATCAGTCTTCCCAGAATGTGGTCTACAGAACACCTCCCTGGTAAGTGAGGTTGTGTGTTTAAGAGTTAGACAACTCTGCACACTGCAGCTACTTCTTTGGAGCTTCCCAAAGCCTATTTGGGTTATAAAGGCCCTGAGAAGTCCTGTAGTACAGAAACCCAGCTGTTTGCTAATGTACTTTTTTGCAGAGCACCAGGAATTCTGAGCAATCCCCACAATGCAAGGGCAAGAGGGCAGGGGAGCAAAAGGAAGTTACCTGAGGGGAGGAGGTGGGGGTCCCTTTCCAGCATTTACACAGAGAGCCTGCGTCAGTTCCGGTCATCACTCCCATTGCTCATTTCTTCTGGATAAGAAATTAAAGGCAGTTAAAGGGCTAACTGGAATCAGGAGGGGTAAGACTTTGCTATTGTCAGGCTTGCTACCCAGGAGATTCCGCACACCATGCCTCATTCTTCACCACCTAGAATAAATTCAGGAGTGCAGAGGCCGGGTTTTCTCCGAAGCCACCACACAGGGGAGCTCTTAGTAACATGAGAAGCGTGTGCGGGGGGGGGGGGGGGGGGGGGGGGGGGGGGGTTGGGTGGCGGTGCCCTGCAGGTGCAGGAAGTGGAAGAGCAATTGCTCTCTTGCGTTTTTTTAAAGAAAAGACTGTTGAGAGGCAGAAAAAAAGTCTATGCCTCACACTGGGGTAAAAGGACAAAAATGATCCCTGCTTATTCTGACACTTGGGAGGAAAGTCATCTTAGAAGTAATCACCAGCATGCTGCTTTGCTATATCTGACAGATTTTTAATATGGAAAGATAAAGGGTACAGACAGAATATGTTCATTCTTCCCCCAATTTAAAGAATAGGAAACATGGGAAAGTTGCCTGTGGGTATTATTTGGGAGGCAAGGAGAAAGTCTCTCTGTCCCCAGTATATTTCCTAACATAATTCACTGATGCCTGGAATTCCACCATTAGAGATTCACTCCTTTAAGTCAATGGTTCTCAACTATAGAACCCTTATGATTCTCTCCCCCTTGTTAAAATAGACTGCTAGGCCCCACTCCCAGAGTTTAATTCATTAAGAACCAGAGAATTACATGTCTAATAAGTTCTTGGAGGATGCTGCTGCTGCTGGTTCAGGGACCCTACTTTGAAAACTACTAGTTAAAAGGCCTGAATAAGATAATGCATGTCCCTAGCTATTCATATCATGCCTGGCGTATACAAGCCTGCTACGCTCAGTGGTTCTCGAACTTGGCTACACCATTAGAATCTCCTAGGGAGGTGTGATAATCCCAGCGCTCAGTCCACATCCCTCCCGCCTTGACAGCTTGGGCGTCAGTTGACCTCTCTCATCCCAAAGCACAACGTGTTCAGGTCCTG
>NW_027397074.1:38846805-38893983 GCF_003265705.2 Callorhinus ursinus
CCCCCCCCCCCGCCTGTCCACCCTCCCCTCGGGCAGGGAGTGCTCCTGCTGATCCACAAGCCGAGCGTTCCCACTGTCCCTGGGGCCAGCCTCCCCACCATCTCCACCCTTGCTTTCCAGCCACACTGACCGTCTGTCCTTTCGGTCCTTCCTCTCTGGGCCGCGCACCCCCCCCCCACAAGCTGCTCAGGGATGAAGATACCCTCACAACCTCTGACTCCTGCTAACTTGGCCCCAACCCAGCAAGATGTCCCTGATGCTGTGTTCTCCTTCCTAAGGGCTGAGATATGATAAAGGCTGTTACTATAAATGTTGAGAGTCGTCATAATTATTGGTTCGTCTCTCCAACTAGACGGGGGAAGGGAGGGAATCTTCACTGATAACAAGAACCACCATTTATCAAGGACCCATGATTTTTTCAGCTGTGTACATACAAAAATGAGAACAGCTCCTGCCCCAAGGAATTTACATTGGATTGATCAGAGAGCCTCCTAAAATGTCACCATGGTTACAGGTCTAGCCCTAACTAAAAATCCCGACTAAGAGTTGGATAAGAAATTTCTTTCAGTTATAGGACTGTTTGTCCAGAAACCCTTACAAAAGGGATAACAATTAAAGCACATTTTGTTACATGCTGACCATACTGCCTAACCAGGAAAGGTAATACAGGTAAGGAAATACAAAACTGAGCAAATGACAGCAATACCTATATCTATGTGAGTAATTAGGATCAGAACCACCCCGCCACCCGCATGAATGGTTATCTACACCTACAGCCATCCCAACGCATCCTTGAGATTGGAAATCCAGGAAGAGACTCCTCCACTCCCACAGAACACAGAGACAAGGCTGCCGCAGAACCCTCTGGCTGCCTTTGAAACAGGTGGCCGCACACTGTCCCTCACTTCCGCTTCCTCTCTCTCCTGGCCCTCTTCCTCAACGCCCCCCCCCCCGAGCAGCTGCCCCCCCCCCCTGACCTCCAGCGCCCCCAGCTCCCCGAGCAGAAGCATTTCCTCTTCTTCCCCTGCCCCACCTATCCTGCCCACAGAGCGGGATTCTTTCCAGCAGTTTCCTGTGGAGCCATGCATTTCGTGTGTTTGTGTTTGAGGGGGGGGAGAAAATAAAGGAAGGACTGTATTATTTGAGCCTCGACCTTTATAAATGCACCTCCCTGCCGTCGGTTATCCTACAAGGGGGAGCAAAGGAGAGGGTCCCAAATGACCTGGTCACTGACAGTGGGAATCAGAGTATTTGAATAAGAGGATCCCACCCCACTCTCCTCCTCACCCCTACCGTGTGTACTAAGCCCTTTTTTCACAATATTAAATTCAATCTTGAAATGGAAACCCAGGGGAGAATTTTTTTTTTTTTGAGAGGGAGGGGGTGGAGGGGCAGAGGGAGAGGGAGAATCTTAAGCAGGGTGTGGAGCCCGACAAGGGGCTCACTCTCACAACGCTGAGACCATGACCTGAGCCCAAATCAAGAGTCAGATGCTTAACTGACCGAGCCCCAATGGAGAATTTTAAATACCATGAACGAGGGTTCATGGTAGGCCCCACCATGCTTCATAGGAGCGTCGTGACAGATGACAATCCCAACAGCCCCTGAGCGGAAGCCAGTGCTGGCTGCTACCCCACAGCACAGACGCAGTGACCGGGACATGGGAAGATCTGCGCGGCCTTGGCCTTAGCTCTGACTTCCCCAGTGCCTGGTCTTCGGCCTGTCGTCCCCTGGGCCAGCACATGCAGACATGATAGCCGAGCGGGGTCCAAGAGAAAAGCCAGGAAGCTTCCACATTTTGCCACGGACAAGCCCCCACATGGACTGCAGAGTTAAGTGAACGAGAAAATGTCTAGCAGTTGCAAAGACTGGGTTCCCATAATCTCGGATACAGTTTCTCATTCAGTGACTATATTGCCGGGTTTTCCTACCCAAGGCTTTGGTTGAGAACAATCACAGAGCAGGCAACAGCGACACCTGCCGTTCAGAACAGATTCAAACCAGGTAAAGAGAAACCAGAACGTTACTCCTCAGGACCCGTGACTGTGACCTTAATAGGAAATAGGGTCCGGCGCCTGGGTGGCTCAGTCGGTTAAGCGTCTGCCTTCAGCTCAGGTCATGATCCCAGGGTCCTGGGATCGAGTCCCGCATCGGGCTCCCTGCTCAGCGGAGAGCCTGCTTCTCCCTCTCCCTCTGCCTGCTGCTCACCCTGCTTGTGCTCTCCCTGTGTCAAATAAATAAAGAAAATCTTTAAAAAAAAAAAAATAGGAAATAGGGTCTTTGGAGATGATCAGGTTAATGAGGTCATTCGTATGGGCCCTAATCCAATAGGACTGGTGTCCTTGTAAGAAGGGGGCATTTGCACACAGGCAGACATGCACACAGATGGACCATCACATGGAGATGAAAATGGAGATCGGGGGGTGGGGGTGGGGGTGGGGGTGGGAGGAATACATTTACAAGCCAAGAAATGCCAAATTGCCAACAAACCATCGCAAACCAAGAGCGAGGCAGGGAACAAATTCTCCCGAGAACCAACCACCCCTGCTGCTGCCTTGGTCTTAGGCTTCTTGGTCTTAGGCTTCTCATCTGCAGAACCGAGAAATTTCTGTTGTGCTGTCACCCAGTTCGGGGGACTTTGCTACAGGAGCCCTAGCAAACTGATATGGGCCTTAATTAGAGAGTTGGCTTACACTGCAGCCTCAGCCGCATAGAAGCGTGTGTGATAGAGTCAAAGAACTCAAGCGGGCTCTAATCCCACTTACCAGTTGTAGGACTTTAAAGCTCAAAGAGGCCCACGTACTTACCCAGTTGCCTTGTCTACAAAATGGAACCCTGTTGCCACTAGCCTCCTCAGAGCTCACACGCATCCTTGACGAATTCATGGATGATTAAATTGGAAAGGGTGATAATTCTAGTTATCACAAGGAGTATTACTTTTCCTTCATCTGACCCAGACATGGACAGATGTTTTATACAATTTATACAAATTTTATAATACCCAATCATCACCTTGTACACCTTACACTGATAGGTTACATGCCAATTATGTGTCAATAAAAACTGAAAAAAGAACAGCTGCAATTTGCAGTTTCTCTTAAGAAAGGTAGGGTTTCCTCTCTCCACAACCACCTCGTTCTAGGTCTTGGGAGGCTGACCTGTAGGGGATATGTCAATGGTTCCCTCCCTTTTGCTATCAGTCAGGACTGGCCAAGGGGAGACACCAGCAGATGATCAGAGCAGAGATATCAAGGTTTTCATTCCCCTGGCACCCTCCCTATCGGGTTACTGGGAGTTGACCCTATCGTTTATAGAAGGCTTCAGCTACCATCAGAAAAATATCCCTATACAGCTACTCTCTCAGGGTTCTAGAAATTCTGCCCTCTCCTTGTCCCTTCGAGCTTAGGAAGCAACAGATCCCCACAGCAGGACCCCATAAGGGCTAACTCCACAACATTGTACTAAACATGACACATTTGATTTAATTCTGCATATCCCTTGGCAAATAATCCCTTTAGTAAAGGCTCAAACTATCCTGAGTGTGCCATCCTGGCACGCCAAGACTCTGATTCAGTAATTATACGTTTTGAAAGAAATTTTATAATATCCAATCATCACCTTGTACACCTTACACTGATAGGTTACATGCCAATTATGTGTCAATAAAATTGAAAAAAGAAGAGCTGCAATTTGCAGTTTCTCTTAAGAAAGATAGGGTTTCTCTCTCCACCCTAATTCTGGCCTTAGCCATCTTCTCCTTAGGCTATTGGGATATTCACAAATGTGACAGAAGCAGAAGCTGAAGTGATAGAGCATTCATGGCTTGCTCCTTGGTAGCCCTTGGGTCACCATGCAAAGACACCTAGGTGGGCTTCCTGGAGAGGGAGACAACGTGGAGAGGCCCCACCCACCTCCAGCATCTCAGCTGAGGCACCAGGCACCCCAATCTAGACCATTCGGCACCGGTCAAGCTGCTCAGACCAGAAAAAAGATACCAGCTGCCCCACAGAACTGTGAGCAAATAAAATGATGGTTTCCTTAAGCCATTTTTTGGGTGGGGAGGATTGTGACCCTTCCAAGGTTAACTGAACTAGTGATTATAGAGACTGTAGCGTCCACTAACTTTCTAATGGAACTAGAGCCGAGTGCAGAGGGATCAGGAGAAATGGAAGGCCAGGAATATCCAACTGAGAACAGAACTGGCAAGTCAGCAGCCTCGCAGGGAGCTGTGAAGGAATCCTGCGTCGCCTCTAATCCCAGACAGGTGGGGCTGCTAGCCAAGCCCAACACCTGGTTGTCGGGTTTGCAAAACTGCAACAACGAATAAATATTCAAACCCACCAGGTCTCTCAAACTAGACGATTTCAAAATGTAGTTTCCATTCCAGCAGCAATAGCATCAGCTGGGTACTCATTAGAAACGCCAATTCTCTGGCTTCACCAAAGGCCCAGTGGATCAGACCGTCAGGATGGGGCCTCCAACCAGGGTTTTATCAAGTCCTCCCGGTGATTTGGAGGCAGTCTGCCATCTGAGAACCACTGCATGGAAGTGAGGCTCTGGTGGACAAGGAGTGGGGCTCTCAGATGGGGACATCTGGGCAGACATAAATGAAGCTGAGAATTCTGAACCTCCCAACCCCCAGTTCCCCTTACATCTGCTTTGTCCCCAGAGGCTGTCCCTCTCCCATCCTAGAAACTACTTACACTTGTCCAAAACCTTTCAATGACTCCCAGGAGGTGCCTCCAGACCCCTAAGAAGAATGAGATCCCAGCCTAGTGCCGATCAACACTAGGCTTGCTCTGATCTGGCCAATTTGTGTAACAGGAGTCCAGGGAGTGTATGTAGGAGTGCATGCTAAGCGGGGCGGACTGCAGAGGAGAAGCTGGGGTGGGGTGTGGGAGAGTTCACTAGCATGGGCTGGTGAGAGCCAAACGGTCATTTTTCAGGGCTTGGGGTACTTGTGAAACACAGACCTTATTAAAACTGGAATCGCATAAACTTACAGTTAGGTGTACTAAAAATAAATACTCAAAACTTACCACTCTGACTTCTCTCCCCTACGTTTTACTATTATCGATGCTTTTGAGGTTATTTGCCTCTACCGCCTCCACATCATGGGAATACTACCTCATGGCCCACTCTGCATCTCTCCCCAGATCTGTCTTCAGGACTGAGATGTTTATAGCTTGAAGAGAGCAATAGTGAGAGTATTTACAACTCAGAGATGAGCCAACACTAGAAGGCAGGCTTTCCCCCTGCCCCGGATTGCTGATTAGTGAGCCTTTACCAGCACACCATGGACTCTAAGGCTCGATAAGCCTAGATGTATTGTCATGGGCATGCTCGTCTCAGATTCGGGTTTGAACCCGTTGGCTCTAGAACCCAGGGATGACATTACATTGGTTTGGTTTCAGTGGTAGCTATTGTCAATTCCTGTTGCTACTGTGACAAGTTACCACACATCAGTGGCTTAAAACATAAACAAATGTAAAGAATTACCTGGAAGTTTGGGAGGTCAGAAGTACAAAATGGGCCTCCCCAGGCTAAAGTCGAGGTGTTGACAGCACTTCATTCCTTTCTGGGGACTCTGGGGTAGAATCTGCTTTCCCATTGCTTCCAGCCGCCTGGCAGTTGTTGGTTTGAGACTCTTCCCTCCGTCTTCAAAGCCAACAGCGGCCACCGAATCGTTCCCCTGCCACCAGCCTCTCACACTGGCTATTTCGCCTCCCTTTTCTCCATTTAAAGACTCGCGTGATTATATGGGGACCACCTGGATGACCCCGGATCCTCTCCTAAAGTCAGCCAATTAGCACCTCGATTCCATCGGCAACTCTTCTGCCTTCCACAGTAGCCTGCAGTCAGAGGGAAGCAGAACCTTCCTGCAAAGGGTCAGAGAGGTGGAAAGATCAGAATGAATTCCTTCTATGCGCCCTGCTTGGCACCCGTTCGCCCCAGTCCTACCCCACCGGCAGACCCTGGAGCACTCTCCACACACACAGACAGGTATATTGGGGATGGGACAAGTGCACAACTCTTTGAATAGCTCTGTGGTGGCTGTTCTCTGTAGGCAGGAGCCCGGGCGGGGGGGGACCACTGATCCAATAGATCAGGTGGGCATAATTGACACAAGGACAGAACAGTCTAGCAGGGATTTGTGGCAATGACTAATCATGGTGTCTTTCGGAATGAAATCAGTAGATAGCCTACTAAAATGCGGCTTGAGCTATATAAGGACAAATGTGGACTTACCGGCAGAAACCTAACTCAAATGAGCCTAGGGGGATGCATGGCCTCTTTCTCAGTTCACAGACCCAAAGCCCCAGAACAAACATCCAAACACCGAGTATAATGCCGCTAAAGAGTGTAGTTAGAATTTTCTTCCAAAGCTTTCCCAGAGCAAACTGTGGCCATTTACCCTGGTACCTGGGACTGGAGAAGGAAATACACAAACCTCCCAGGAGTTACCAGACACTGGCTCTGAACTGACACGAATCCCCAGACACCTGAAATATCACTATGGACCGCCACTCAGAATGGGAGCTCATGGAAGTCACGGGATGGCTTGTGTCCTGGCGCAAGTCCCTGTCACAGGACACCCAACATGGACACCCACTCCTCTATCCCAGGTGCATAGAAGGAATAGATAAACTTGGCAACTGGCAGAACATTTACATGGTCTCCTTGACCCCTGGAGTAAAGGCCATTGTGGCTAGAAGGGCCAAATGGGGTCCCCTGGAACCCATCCCTCTGCATCCCTGGAAACTGCCAAGATTAGTGCTGAGATCCATGGCCCGACAGAGGCAGGGGTGGTGATTTCTACTACACCCTCACCCTGCTTGGGGGTACAAATTCCAGACAGCTCATGGAGAATAACCGTGTTTTCACAAATTAGGTACTTCTGGATTTCTGATATGCATTTTTCATTCTGTATCTCAGGGAAAGAAAAATTTTTCAAAGGAAGGCCTAAAACCCAGAATCCATAAAGACAAAGATCAATCAATTCCATTATATAAAGGTTAAAACTCTCTGTACGAAAGAATTAAGTGAAAAGATAACAAGAAAAAGATACTTGCAACACACGTAACAAAGGATTCATTTACTTAACATATAAAGAATACTTGCAGATTAGTAAGGAAAACCTATAATTCAATAGAAAATTAGGAAAGAAGCTTAAATAGAAGAAGAAATCCAAGTGGATCATAATTATATAAATGGAATTAGAACAATGAGAAACCACTCTTTCTTGCCTTCCACACTAGTGGAATATTTTAAAGTTTAAAAACATTTTTAAGGGGCGCCTGGGTGGCTCAGTCAGTTAGGCATCTGCCTTCGGCTCAGGTCATGACCCCACGGTCCTGGGATCAAGCCCCACATTGGGCTCCTTGTTCAGTGGGGAGTCTGCTTCTCCCTCTGCCTGTTGCTCCCCCTGTTTGTGCTTTCTCTCTCACTCTCTCTCTGTCAAATAAATAAAAATTTGAAAAAAAAATTTAAAAATATTTTAAATACAAGATGTTAGCAAGGATGTAGAAAATGGACATTTTAATATATCACATAAATTGCAACAGCCTCTTTAAATTATAATTTGGCAATACTCTATCAAATGTAAAATACACACAATCTTTCCACAGTTCCACCTCGAAGGATCTAGCCTTCACAATAGTTGCACACATGTAGGGAGTTGTCACTGAAGCAAGGACTGGTTAGGGTAACAACGGAACCCATCCAAGTGCCCGTTAGTTCAAGTGAAGTAGAAAATTGAAAGTCCAAATACTTTGATTCAATTGGTTAAAATTTTAGTGTGACACTATGGCCCACAAGTTTCAATGGTATTATGAAAACTTTAAATGGAGATGTGGTTGATATAAGTGCTTTCGATAAGCGAGACACCTGGTTAGCTGTGAGCTGTTGCTTAAAAATGTAAGAAGGAAAAGTTAGAGAATATTTACCAACTAATTACTGTAACATTCAAATAAGTCTATACTTATTCTGTATCTCATGCAGTTGAAGCTGAGTTTCTGTCAGTTTATTAAAGAGAGCAACAATCTTTCCTAATATACAGAGTTTGTTTTCATGTTATCTATCAAGACTGCTGACCTGTAACTTTAAAACCGTGTGTTTGTTATTGGAAACTGACCATAAGTGCTTATTTTAGAGGATTGTGTTTGTTTTCTTGCCAACCATGTTTGCATAACATTTAACTGCTTATCAACCTGAGACACTGAACCACTAACTATGACCTCATGGGTCTTGCAATAATAAACAAACCCATATGAAAACTGTGAAGTTTCTTTTGGAGTTAAGAATGTATCTTTATCTTGGCTTTCTCTTTTCACCGGTTTATGAAAGTAAAATAATCTTTAAGTGGTGTTAATATCAGATCTATTATTTAAAACACAATTCAAAATATTTTCTTTTTCAATTAGCTAAATAAATGCAATAAGGAATAGAGCAAATCCTCCACACTACCCCCTAACCCCAGTGGTTCTCAAGGCCAGAAAAAAAAAAAGGGCTTGTTCAAACACTCGCCAACAAGCAGGAGCCAGGCCTTTCTGGTTCCACTGGTCTTGAATAGGGTGGGGGCAGAAGGAGAGAAACTTCAAGCAGACTCCCCGCTGAGCATAGAGCCCTAAGGGGGGCTGCGGGGCTCCATCTCAGGACCCACGAGATCATGACCTGAGCGGAAACCGAGTCTCAGCTTAACCAACTGAGCCACCCCAAGCACCCCAACATAGCTTTTAGAAACCAAAATTAGCAAGAGACTGCTGAGGCTGGGCACTGGCCCATTGTCTCTATGGAATGCATCCCCTTGCGGGGACTGGGGCCAAGTAGGGCACTCCGGGCTCAAACCATCTCCATGGTCAAGTTTTTCGCAGATGGTGCCCTCGTGGGACGTGGGGTGAACCCACAGGAAAACAGGCACGGCGGTAAGCGGGTTCTTTTCTCATCCTGGAGGGCCGTGGGAAGCAGGCCAAAGAGGCCATGACCACGGAGCTGACTCGCCTGCCTCCGTGGGGACGGGAATCTGTAAGCCTGTCGTGGAGAGCGGGACAGAACCGCTGCCGTCCTTTCTTGAGCAAGGCAAGTGAAAGAAACTGTCGCTGGCCTCCGAGGGGGTAAGGAACGGACGATGGTGCTGCGACCACGGGGAGTCGTAGAGGCAGCTGGATGGTCGCGAGTCCGGGGAAGGAGGTAGTTAGGGAAGATAAACAAAGCCCGAGCAGAAGACTCTGGTTGCCGCTCACGTTACTTTCGGGCTCCGACCCTCCGGCGCGGACGAGGAGCGAGCGCATCTGAGATGCACCTGCGCAACGGGCAGCGGTACTTGGCATCCGAGCGGAGATGCAGCGCCCCGCAGGGCATCTAAGTGAGAGGCAGGAGGAGGGGGGCTTCCACTCCCCCAAACACGCCGCCCTGAAAACAATCCGGCAGAAGCTCCCTCTCTCTCCGCCACTTGACTTGCGCACCTGTTTCCTAGTAGGTGCGGCCGGGGTGGCGGCGCCCGGGAAAGCGCGCTTTGCCGCGAATGGAAGTGGCAGCTTCGGCCAGAGGAGGGCGCAACTGCTCAGCCGCTTTTGCAAAAGGCGAGGGCGTGGCGCTGCGGCTGAGCGCGCCCACACGCCGCCGAGGCTCGCACTGCAGGAGCCCGGGGTCCCGCCGCTGGGCTGATAGGAATTTGCGCCCCCGACTGTGGGGGCGTCTTGGTTTGTTAGTTTGATTTGGGTCGGAATTTTGGCCGGCTGTCCCCATATCCTGCACCCCTCTTTTCTTGTTTATGGTGTTACTTACACCGAATAAAATTCATCAGTTTTAAGTGCACAGTGTGATAACTTTGGCAATTATATCGAGTTGTTAGATCACCCTCACAATCCGGACGTAGAAGAGTTCCCACGTACTAAACATTCCCTTGTACTGCTCTGCCCTTCACCCTCCCCCTCCCGCCCCGCCCCCACTACCCAGCCCTGGGAACCCTTCAGTGACTTTCTGTTACTAATCTTTCCTTTTGCAGAATGTCCTGTAAATGGAACCATGGAACCAGACTTTTTAAGTTTTGAAATTAGGCCACGTCGTTGTTTGTTCTCATACCTTGCTCCTTTCTATGACTGGGTAGTGGTCCATGGTAGGGGGACACCACGATTTGCTTATCCATTCACCACTTGGTGGACATTTGGGTTGTTTCCAGTTTTGAGATTATATGAATAAAACTGCGGTGAATGATATTGTACACGTTTTTATGAACATAGGTTTGTATTTTTCTTTGGTAAATACACAAGTAGTGGAATTGCTGGGGCAAATGGTAAACGTCTGGTTAACTTTATGAGTGCTGGCAGACTGGTTTTAAAGATTTTGTTTGTTGGTTTATTTATTTATTGAGAATCCCACGCAGACTCCACCCAGAGGAGCGCGACCCCGGGCTCAATCTCACAACCCTGAGATCATGACCTGAGCCAAAATCAAGAGTTGGTCGCTCAACAGATTGAGCCATCCAGGTGCCCCTGCCAGACTGTTCTTAAAAAAGGGCTGCAGGGGCGCCTGGGTGGCTCAGTTGTTTGGCGTGTGCCTTCGGCTCGGGTCACGATCCCAGGGTCCTGGGACCAAGCCCCGCATGCGGCTCCCCGCTCCGCGGGAAGCCTGCTTCTCCCTCTCCCACTCCCCCTGCTTGTGTTCCTTCTCGCTGTGTCTCTCTCTGTCGAATAAATAAAATCTTAAAAAATAAAAAGGGCTGCACCATTTTATATTCCTATCAGTAATATATAATGGTTCTAGTGTCCCACATCCTTCTGAACACTTGGTATTGTCAGTCTTTTTACCTTTAGCCATTCTTGGGGCTCTGTCTGGCCATCAGTTTTTATGTTCACCCCATTAGGTCCTGGGTACCCGGGCACACAGCAATTGCAAGATGCCCCTACCACATTGCTTTAGCATCATGAAAGGCTGCAGAGGAGTCTGCGAGCCCCAGAAAGCAAGATTCTGTGTTCCAGGTCTCTCAAGGTGTCTGAGCATGAACAGCTATTGTAAAACAAAGTTCCAATACACAGATTAGATGGGATGTCTTCATGCAGGGAACTGGGGAATGAATACCAGAAATACCCCCAAAAGCTACTGAATGTACTGCATATTTTTAGAGTCAAAGGAGTGTTGTCAGCTGACAATGGCCTTGGCCTTGCAGAGACCTTATGGAAGTGTCCTACTTGGAATTGATAAACCTCAAAAATTACTTAGATCATCCCAAATGCATAATTTTGTGTAAGTAGTGTTTACATGACTTGGTCCTCTATGTCTCCCAGCCTCTCTTGCTGTCAGATTCGGGCTAGGTGATTACATTACAGAAGATGAGCGGGGAGTTCCAGGCCAGACCCTTAGAAATACTCCATGGGATCCTCACTCTCTCTCTTAATTCCCCTCTCATGGTGACTTTACAGGACATGTGCCCCAGAAAATGAACTTACAAGATGGAAGAGGGCTGTCTGAGTCCACTAGATTTTAGGTTAATAAAAAATACATCTTTTCTGTGTTAAGTAACTGCGATCTGAGGATTTTTTGGTTATTACAGCATAGCCTAGCCTAACTCGTATACTTAACTGATCCCCCATTCTTCCACTGTCTGCAGAAGAGCAGCTTGAACATGTTGCTAAGACTCATCTGATGGTGGGAAAATCATGATCCTGAAAAAGAGGATGTTGGGAGGGCAAGCGTCCCCTGTGCCCAGATGGACTCTGGGACCCTCCTCCCTTCCCCACCCTTGTTTCAGGTCCTAATCTGTTTTGTAGCTGGAACAACAGCAACAATTCTGAGCTTTCTGAGATGAAGGTAAGTGAGAACTTGTACCTGTAAGACTCTGATTCTGTGCAAGCAGTTCTCATGACAAAATGAAATCCATAAACGACCTCCCCTACCTCATTTTAAATGATAGTCTCCATAATCCTCACGTGGTTTCCTTGTCCAAGGAGCAGACACATCGATGCATGAATGTATGCCCGCTTTCCCACTCCCTTTCCCCTTCTCTCACACACAGGGCTACAGGCACTAAAAAAGGGAGAGTGACCAAGTTCTTTGGTCACAGCAATACATATATATGCTTTCTTCAGTTATTTCAGGATTTCTGGTAGGCGCACTCAATCAGACTTAGTAGGGAAACCCCCTACTCTTGGTAATTATCTATGAACAGCATATTCGGAAGTCCCATGATGGCCAAGGCAAAGGGCTGAAGACCTGACTGGGGTAGGACGAGTCTCACCTGAGGGCAGGTGGGGGGTAGAAGAAGAAGCTTGCCGTCTCCAGCCTGTGTTACTGCTTGTGCTGACCTTTAGGAGGCCTGACACCAAACCTCAGAGCATGGTGGACCAGACTCCAGGAGGTCAGGAGGAGCTGGATGTGGACTTTGTTTGCTCAGGAAGAGAAACATAAAAGATGTTTTCAGAAGCATCCTTTTTCTTTTGATTTTTAAAAAATATTCCCTAACAATGTTTGTCTCATGGTCAGAACCTCAAATTAGTTCTGAGAAGCTCCAAGGAATCTTCAGAACATACTTCCCTCTGATCCGGGTCCGGTCTCCTCATACACGTGTAAATCAAGGGCTTGCCCCGTGGGCTTTGTCAGTCCTGCCACTCTGGGTATCTGTGGCCATCAGTCACCAGCAAGGAGCCTCGGACAGTTCCAAGCTTTGAGAAAAGCCAGGACAAGGTGAAATCAATATCCTGTCCCAAACAACTACATCTCACGCTCCTCCTCTGTCCCCTGTGCCATAGACCCCACCCTTCCCAGAGGCTCAGGAGGCAAGGGAACAATTCTAGAAGCTTCGTTAACCATGCATCCAGGTTCCCTCAAATGTCCTGACCATGAGAGCCAAGGCATTCCTGAGAAGCCAGGCGATGCTCGAGATGGTTTGCTCGGAAGCAGGGGCCTGACCTATGTCTTGTTCTGCCAGCATCGCTTCATATTGTTCTGCTTCAGCGTGCACATGATGAGCTTCATCACTGAATGACCCTGTTGCTTTAACATCGTATTATTTTTATTGGGCATTATTTTACTTGTGCTTCCAAACAAGGAGCTAATGGATAATAGATGATTGGTGGCATGTTAATTTTTTTTGAAAGCTCTTTAATTGTAGAGCCCTGCTAAATTTACTCTCCATCTTACCACTTATGTCATCTGATATTTGTTACTCTACTTAAGTCGTATTAATAAGCTTTAAGCTAAAATGTATAGTACTTTCATTGTGGGATAAATCACAGGATAATAATTCTCCATGAATAATTCACTGTGTCCCAAAGATATTTTCTAGAGATTATTATATAATGATCTGCAAGTTATGTCACGGCAATTTTTGTTACAGAAATTTCATCAGTACAAATATTAACTTTTGTTAATATACAGATATATTAAGATACTACAAATGCCAAGATAAAGCACTAAGCTGTTATGTACATTGTTTTTCCCTACACGTTTTTATTTTTAAAGTTTTCAGAATTAGGATTTGAAAACAGAAAATGAAAACTATCAAGGAAGAAAAAGAAGGAAAATTATTTGGATACTTGAATGTATTTTTGGAGAAAATACAAGAAGTGCCAGAGGGGAAGAAAAGGAACCTCAGAGGCTCTTGATTTAATGGAGTGTGGCAGGCATAAGTCAGGCATGGGCACCCTCTACCTCTATGTCAGTCATACTGAAGAAAAGTAAGAAAGGCAGGAAGACCTAAAACCCCTATGAAACCGTTTTCCTGAATATACTTTCTTTAATCCAGGCACATGACCATGTCATGTGTATCATAACAGGACACTCTTGTTGAAAATTATTCACCTCTGAAAAGTAATTTCCACTTTCTAAGGACAATATAGATAGGACATTTTGAGAGAATTATTATACTCAAATTTCTCCAAGTGATGAAAAATATTGCCAGACTTCTGTCATTTTATTCTACCTCGAAAGAGTCTGTTTTATCCTTATTACAAACTCTTTGTGGATGAAGGAAAAAAATGAAGCATGAAGATGCATAAAAGCCTGGCAGAAGGCAGCAAAGATTCTCAGTAAACACAATGAAAAGCAGATGCACAGCCATGGTAGGACTGCATATTTAAAAGTGGAACCTTCCTTGAAAATACATAACTGTCAATGCCGCAGAACAATAACACAGAAAAATAAGAAAATATATCCTTGAGCTTCCGTTGAACACACAATAGGCATGACCCCACTTGAAGCAATATCTAACAATTAGGGAATCATCCACAATATGTATGACTGTGATAATGTTCATTGTCTTCATTTGGCAGAAACCAAGCAATTATTGATAATATTATGGTAGCACATTTATGCAGAATGTAAACATCAACTCTGAATAATACTTCACATTATTTAGGGGACAAAACAGAACTGAAGAATGAAAAAAAAGTAACAGATGTGATGAATTAAATCATTTTGAATAAGAGAAGAAATGTTTAAGAAATATTCGGTTATATTGGATACAAGTCCTGACACAAACTTTGTAGAACAGTTAATAATTACCATCAGGTTACTCGTTTCTCAAATGCAACTATTCCCCTCTTTGCCCATTTGACCTTTCAAATGTTGTCTAATAGGCAAAAAAATATTGCATGGATTCAGGAGACCACTTATTAAAAAACTACATCTAAATAAAACATAATTTGAAAATACAGGAATATATACTGCTGCAAATATATGTAAGAAACATAATGAATCGCAACAGAAAACCCTCTAAAATACTTCTAGGACATTCTATATTTCTTATTCTGTGTACACTAGTGAATAATACAGCAAAAATCTCTTTTGACACTTGAGTCTTTAAAATATTGCCTGAGACCTTTACAGCTACATGAAATACAGAGTTGCATTAAAAAACGTGTTTAACAAACCTAAATTTGAGGCCAGTTTCAAAGGCCAAATGGAAAGATTGAGTTAAAAGAGCTGTATGCAATAATCACTTAAAAACTGATGATTTTATTGATAAAGACCTTAGAAGGCAAGCCAAAGGTACACTTCTGAAAAAATATCAACTTGAAGCTTTATTTACTTGGTAATCATTTTAGATGATAGATGAAGTAAAATTAATGACACAAGCCGAATGATGCAGGAGCCAAATTCAATGTGCATAATGACCTTGACAGCATCAAAGAAATTAAGAAACTCTTTGAAGACAACCAGTGATTATGTTTATCAATCATCTGTTACTGATGCTAAATAAATTGCAGAATCTCTTGATTTTGACACCAACTTATCCACCATAAATAGATAGATAGATAAAGATCTTTGAAAGTCTCATGATCAGGCCTTCCATGACCCCCAACTATATTTTAAAGTCAGTTTCTTTTTTCTACATTAGATACAGTAATTTCATTATTTTTTAAAATTTATTTACTTGAGAGAGAGTGAGAGCAGGCAAGAGAGAGAGCACACAGAGGAAGAGAGAGAAGCAGTCTCCCCTCTGAGCAGAGGGCCCAACACAGGGCTCAATCCCAGGACCCTGGGATCATGACTTGAGCCGAAGGCAGACGCTTAACCGACTGAGCCACGCAGGAGCCTCCAGTTATTTCATTATTAAAAGAAAGGTTTACAGGGGTTCCTGCATGGTGCAGTCAGTTAAGCATCAGACTCCGTTTCAGCTCAGGTCATGATCTCAGGTTCATGTGATCAAGCCCCACGTTGGGCTCCCTGCTCAGCATGGAGTCTACTTAAGATTCTCTCTCCCTCTGCCTCCGCCCCTCCCACCTCTAAAATAAATAAGTAAATCTTTAAAAAAAAGAGAAAGATTTACAATACTGAAAGAATATCACAGACATCCCAGTTTTCTGGATGACATGTAATTGGAAAGATTACGATAGAGATAAGCGATTCTAATTATGTACCACTGCTTTAGAACATCAATTTTGCTATTGAAATTAACTTGTAAACAGAGTAAGAGATGTGATATTGATGGGTCACCATGTATGAGGAACTGAAAACTTGAAATTGCTTTCCAAATTCTAATATGTGTCTCTTCTGACATTAGACTATATTTACAGCAATCATTCACCAGGAATTTCCAAGTACTTTTGTAACTTTCAGGATATAGCTAACTTGGCCGGTGGGGAATATAGCTTCTCAAAATTCAATTTTTTTTTTTTGAGAGGGGGAGGTAGGGGGAGGGGCAGAGGGAGAAGGAGAGAGAATCTCAAGCAGGCTCTACGCCCCACGCTGAGCCAGACATGGGCTCAATCCCACGACCCTGAGATCATGACCTGAGCTGGAATCAAGAGTTGGATGCTTAACCGACAGAGCCACCCAGGCGCCCCTCAAAATTCAATTTTTATTAAAAAAAAACCCCTAAGTTTATGTTGTATCTGAGGATTATATTAGAGGAAGACTGTCAAATATAGCAATTATCTCTAAAGAAAATGAGATATTGGAGATATTGGAGCAAGAAAGCATTGAAACTGCCAAAAGATACTATTTCTGTGGAAAGCAAGACAAATAACTATTTTAAAACAAAGTATTAACATCTTAGTGATTGAATTCCCCTAACTGTTCTCATTAAAATTTTAGGCATTCTATTATTGGATCATGTATAATTTAATTTGTGTAATTTATACAGAAGTGATATAAACTTTACGTCTATTATAATATTGTTGAAATCATTTTTATTATAGAAAAATGTAAAATATGCTAAGTAACAAAACATGATTTTACTTAAGTAAAGGCACCTTTTCCTAATCACAAAGCCAGGTGTGTCTTCCTTGACACCATATCCAAGAAGGAGGGACCTCTAGCCCATTCCTCCCCTCCTATCTCCACCTCCATAGGATTTGGAACAATTTCATGTGGCCTATGAACCTAAAGTGGTTGCAAAAGTCTGCATGTATGTGCACTTGTGCCTTTTTTCCCTGGGGCAACTGTCCCTGCCTCTAAAAGATCAAGAACTATTATTTTAGACTGCCACCGTGGTTCTCACACTTGAGCATGCATTAGAATCACGGGGAGGGGGGGAGGAGGGGGCTTGTTAAACCGCAGGTTATTGGCCATCCTCAGAGTTTCTAAAATTCAGCAGATCTGGAATAGGGCCCAAGGACTTGCATTTCTAACAAGTATCCAGGGGATGCTGTCGCTGCTGATCTAGGAACCACATCAGAGAACTGCCGCTTTACAATGTCAGCAGTGGTCAGGCTCCAGAGGCTCCACCAGCCGAACCCTGTGTATTAACTACACCGTCTTACCAGCAGAGGGCAAACCCACGTTTATTCCAACTTGTAGCAATAGCATCTTCCATCACTAGGTGGCAGCACCTGCCTACAAATCCCTATATACAGGTCTCCCATAAGTTAAAAAAAGTAATCCCAAAAGCAAGGTAAGAAAGTTACAGGAACAGCCTTTGTCTACAAACTGGATGATAACCTAATTCTGACAAATGATCAAAATGTCTATCTGTTAAGAATACATACCCATGGGCGCCTGGGTGTCTCAGATGGTTAAGCGTCTGCCTTCGGCTCAGGTCATGATCCCAGGGTTCTAGGATCGAGTCCCACATCGGGCTCCCTGCTCCTTGGGAGCCTGCTTCTCCCTCTGCTTTTCTCTGTCTGTCATGAATGAATAAATAAAATCTTAAAAAAAAAAGAATACATACCCATGCAAATCAGGCTTCAGGTACGAGTAAAAAATAACGCCGTTTGAGAGAAGAAGGAGCTGGATGCTATGTAGATGCCCCTGAATGGGGTTTCATAGTTCTCCGTCTGATGATTTGGAATTGTCCCTCTGTGGAAAGTCCTGGGCTGGATGCTGCAAAATTACCCAAAGAGATCATTAAAAAAATACGGATCCCTCTCCCTCCACCCGCCATTCTAATGAGGCAGATCTGGGGTTAGGCACTGGCTGTCGTATTCGTAACGGGTGTCCCAGTCGATTCTGACGCACAGCCATGTTTTGGCTACTTGCATCTGTACATTTAATACACGTAAACCACTGCTTAGGTATGAATATTTGGACATTTCCACCTTTCGCAAAGTGGTTCTTCCTAGGTTCAGACATCACAGCAGTTACAAATGCAGAAGAGCGACGCTGTCCCATGTGGCAGCCACGAGCCACACATGGCCTTGGAGCACACGAAATAGGGGTGATCTGAACTGGAGATGTGCCGTCAGTGTTAACACCAGATTTCAAAGACTTGGTAGGGGCAAAAAGGAGATAAATTATTTTTACTGGGACTACCAGAAAAATTAAATTACACAGGTGGCTCATAATCTATTTCTCCCGGACAGGCTGGTGGGAGGATGTGAGTGGCTTTGAAAAGAATGGCGGGAAAAAAAGGAAAGCAGAACACAGCAGGCTCAGGGGAAGAAGTTTTGACCTCCTGGCGTTGGAACAGCATTCCTGGGCCTGGGCCTCACACTCTGGCAGCTGGGCCTGGAAGCTTCCCTCCGCCTACAGACAGCACTTGGGCAGCTTCTCCATGAATGAGTTTCCAAGGGCAGCCCAAGCTTGACTGTGAAAACTCAGGAAACGTTCACTCTCCAAAGAGGTCGAGTCTGAAGCAGATTGGGTGTTATGCACCTGCCAGAACTCAGAGGGGAGTTTAACGTAGGAAAACAGTGTGGTTACTACAAGTGGCTCTTGGTGTGTGGGCTCACCCACCGGGACCTATTTAACCTTGACGGGAGCTGAAAAACTGTCCTTTGCAAGCAGACAAAACCTCGACTGCAGAAAATTAAACAAAACCGTGTTTGTTCGTGTGTTTGTTCTTTGTTTACTTATTAGAAATCACCTCTCTGGGCGCCGGGGTGGCTCAGATGGTTAAGCGTCTGCCTTTGGCTCAGGTCATGATCCCGGGGTCCTGGGATCGAGTCCCGCGTCGGGCTCCCTGCTCCTTGGGAGCCTGCTTCTCCCTCTGCCTCTCTCTCTGTCTCTCTCTCTCTGTCTCTCATGAATAAATAAGTAAAATCTTAAAAAAAATAAAAAAAGAAACCACCTCTCTGCAGTCCTCGTTCTGTGCTCCAAGAGAGAAAAGCAGGTTTATCCTAAGCTGGGGTTCTCGGTCCTCAAGCGTAGTCCCCTGTGTCAGTAGTACCAGCATCATCTGAGAACTTGTTAGAAACGCACATTCTCAAGTTTTTACCCCAGACCTTAGGAATCAGAGACTCTGCAGGTGGGGCCCAGCAGTTAGGGCTTTGAGCGGCTGTCCAGGTGATTGTGAGGACGCACCCTTACCTAAGATGGAAAAACACTGACCTAGAGAAAGAGGAGGCTGTCTAAAGGGAAGCCCAAGAGCATTGAAAGCAGTTGATGGAAACTGTTCCCTGCTGCATCTGCTGACATTAGGAAGCCATGTGATGAGCCAGTGAAGGACCTCGACTTTGGATTCAGGACAACCTGGCTTCCCAGTTGAGCTCCATTCCCTACTGGGTGACCTGCCATAGCTATTAAGTTTTCTGAGCCTTCTCTGCCATCTAAAAGATGGGGGGAGGGGCACCTGGGTGGCTCAGTCGTTAAGCGTCTGCCTTCGGCTCAGGTCATGATCCCAGGGTCCTGGGATCGAGCCCCGCATGGGTCTCCCTGCTCCGCGGGAAGCCTGCTGCTCCCTCTCCCACTCCCCCTGCTTGTGTTCCCTCTCTCGCTGTGTCTCTCTCTGTCAAATAAACAAATAAAATCTTAAAAAAAAAAAGATGGGGGAAATAATACATCTTGTGTACGATTCTAATTGGGAGTAAATGAGCCACTGTCTGGGAAAAAAAAAAAAAAGTGGCACAGCGTTCTGGGTACAGAGCAGGGGATTATTTTTAGTTACACACAAGTAGACATCCAGAATGCTCGGAAAAAACCACCTGAGAACTTCCGTGGTATCATCCCATCATTAGTATCCTATCTGTGCCTGAAACATGCTTGCTCTTTTCATGGAAATTTCTTCCTTTCCATGATTAGTCAATGAATCTACAGTTTTATCTAATCTCATTCTTGCTTAATTGACTCATAAAAGTTTTATCTCCTCGGTTCTATTGAATCAGGTTGGACGACTGTGAGCACCCCACAAGCTTTTTGAGGGTTCTACTTTCTTTTCCTTCTCACGATATGGCTCTGGAGGCTGGTTTTGGTTAAGACAAACTAGTGTGTTAGTATTTCTGTGCCGGGACCTGGACGCTCATTCCTGGGTTTGCTGCCTTCCTGAGTCTGTCTCATGAAATGCATAAGGCTTTGATATCAGGGCTGCTTGCTGACCCAACAGTGACACTGGACTATGGGAAGATCTGCCCAGGGTCAGAAGCAGCAGGCTGCACTCACAGGTTTTCTTTCCTGGGTCTCTGAAGGAGAAGCATTGCAGGGAAGAGGTCACGTATCAGGAAATGTCATTTTCAAAGGACCTAAGATGGGATGAATCATCGGCAAATATGTACCACAGCAGCTCTTCCCCAACAGGCACTACCAGTTCGGGCAGCCTCCTGGCTTTATCAGACAGGCGGCAGAAACAGCCCAGATCAGGCCAGATTAGGACTCTGAAACCAAGAATCCCCTGACTCTCACCTCTCACTGGTTTCCCCTGTCAGGTCGCGAGTGTTTATCATTCACGATCTACTTTCAGTACTCTGTGTGTTGGGGTGGATATCACCGGTGCTAAGACCTTCTTAGCCTACGGGGATCTCAAGTGAGCCTTAAAACTCTAGGCTTCCCCTTCGGAAGGGGGAGAAAGTGCACTTCCCATTTCCTCGCTGCTGGCTCTAATGGGCCACAGGGCTGTGGTTGGAGGAGGAAGCCCAAGACCCAGCTCCCTTCCTGTCTCCCCAGCGTGTGGACACCAGGTGCTGGAGGGAGGGAAGGAGGCACCTGCTTCCCCCATAGCTCCCTTCCCAGAAAGTTCTAGACCACAAGAGAGACTGAAGGTACCCTCAAAATCATATGATTTCAGCAAACTGGGCTGCCCACAGCTGCGTCGACCCGTTCCCGGGGCATGGACAGCGGAGAAGACCTATTTAAAATCACTGAGGAGAGAATCAAGAGACATTTGACCTTCCATCTAAATGTGTTCCCAGCTGAGGGCACTCTTCTAAGGCTATAAGCTGCCTGCAACATTGAGAGACTCTTCTTGATTTTCGCTATGGGAGGCTGTCTCTGAGTCAGAGCCCTCTACTCATTCAAGAAGGTGTCAACACACAAGCTCTCAGAAATGCCTCTCTTGGCTTCCCACTCTCGACGACCGTGGTAAAGAGGGTATATCTCACAAGCAAGCACCAGTTAACTGGTATTGATCCCAATCCATAAATCTGAGGCTATCCCTTGGCTGTGAAGGAGGCAGTGATTGGTTACTAATGTCTGCCCAAGGCATAATGTGATGAAGAGTAGCCTCCATGTAGAACATTGTCCACCTCTCTTCTAGAGCAAGAATTCTTCAGTTTCTCAGCTTCAGCACCGGAAGACTCATTCACACTGCTTACTTTACCCACACCTTGCTAAACAAACACAGACAAAAGAATGATAAACATTACAACAGATTGGGCCCCTGCTAGGTGAGAATCACTGCGTCACGTATTGTCCACATATTATCAGGGATCTTCTTGGAAGTTCCTGAAGGAAGAGATCATAATGGCTCCTCTGGAGGCAGCTGCCAAGACAGACAGAGGGCAAGCAATGCCTCAAAGTAGCATCGGTCGGGGTCAGTGTTTGAACCCAAGCTAGCCTGATTCAACAGCTGGTGCTATTTCCCCCCACCTTAAACCACCTGCTCTCTCCAAACCGCTCATTCTTCGGCTGTGTCTGGTTTCTCCAATATGGTAAAATAAATACATGGTTAATTCATCAAGAAACAAAGCGTGTGAGACGTGGAAGCCACTCAGTAAATAAATATGAAGTGAATGAGTGCACTGAGGTGGTATCAGCCCCTTTCCTGCCTCCAGGCACGGCCTGAGGGGAGAGCCCCCAAAGTCCAGGCCCCTCGAGGACACTCACCTGGGCATGACTCCAGGCTCTGCACCCGTTCCTGACCTTGTAGGGCCCTGAAGAATTAAGGTTTCCAGTGCTTTCGTGTCTCCTGCCAATGTTTCCCCAGAACTCAAGACTTCGGTTTCCCTTTGCCTTCAGCGCACGTTGCGATGCAGCCAAACCCAGCTCCTTCAGGATGTAGTCCAAACCAGTGAGCGTGGACAGGACATACGAAAGACTGTTGAAACAGTTTAAGGAATGAGCCATTTTAAGTCATGAATACTGCAGGAACAGCTTGGAGGCTCTAAGGACCGCAGATGGCTGGAAAATGCATTTTGGATGCAGAAGAAGGTGGAGAATGTGAATACAAGAAGAACTTTGGTTTTAATTTCAGATTTGTTTATTGAGGCCCCGCGTGTGTGTGTGTGTGTGTGTGTGTGTATTGTGTGTGTGTGTATATATTGTGTGTGTGTGTGTGTGTGTGTGTGTGTATATATTTCTTCCTATAAAATTAAGAAAATGAAAAGAAGACACCTCTAGCGGTGTATTATAGCATGACTTAACATTTCAAAAACGATCTTTAGATTCAAGGATTTTGGGGAATTGGAGACCATGATTGTTTTGTTAACCAAATTCCAGCCTAGTTAGAAACCACATGTACACAGCAAATGAAGAAGTGGCTTACTGACTAATTGGTGGTGCTAACATCGCCTCCATTCATCACTGAACCCACACTGGTCCTTCTCACAGGGCCGATTATACAAATTGTTAAAACTGTCTTTTTTCCTCCTCATGGCAGGATGGAGAGAAGCTGTTTCTCTCTCTTAGAACTGCTTTCTCTGACTAACTCCTGACTCCTAGACCCTGAGTAAAGCACACAGACATGACCTTCACTTGAGGTGTGCCCATCCCTGTGGACAAGCAGGCCACTCGTCTAGACACACGTGCTCCGCTTGCCTCCAGGACCCCGCGCTCTGCCTCCCACCACAGCAGCGGCTCCCTCCATCCCCTTGGCAGCCTCTTCCC
Source organism: Callorhinus ursinus (assembly GCF_003265705.2). NCBI lineage: Eukaryota > Metazoa > Chordata > Mammalia > Carnivora > Otariidae > Callorhinus > Callorhinus ursinus. The sequence goes on from NW_027397074.1 coordinate 38,869,717, forward strand.
CCGCTCTTAAGCCTGACAGCCGGGGCTCAGTTCTTGGGGCTCCTCTTCTTCATCTCCCATGCTGACTTCCTCCAGTCCCATGCCTTCCGGAGCCCTTCAATGCCTAATGTGGAGCTCTCATCCAGACCTCTCCTCTGAGCAACAGCCAATCTCCCCACCTTGCTGTCTAACGGCCTCCCTTCACTTTGCAGGTCTGCAGAGAATGCCTGGCATCTCCCCAAACAATTCCACAGGAAGCCCTCCCATCATAGGAGTAGCACCTCCATCCTTCCAGGTGCTCCAGCCAAAGACCATGGGCTTTGACACCTTCATTCTCTGATAGCCAACCTACCATCCATTGGAACATCTGTTAGCTTCAAAACATATCCAGAATCAAACTCTTTCAGTCTCTTTCCTAATTCTTTTATTACCCCCTCCTCCACACACACACACACCTATTTCACTCAAAGGAAAAGCCAAAGTCATCACAATTGTCCCTAAGACTCTAACAGGCTTTTTCTCTCTGACCTCACCTACTCCTCTCCAGCTCCATTCCCTAAGCACATGGGGCACCTCCTACCTTAGGACGTTGTCCCTGACTATTTCTACCTCCTTCAGAACTTTAAGCATCACTGGTTCAATGAGGTCTGCTTGGCCACTCTACTTAAATCCAAGCTCCAGGTCCCGCTGCCCCCTCCCAATCCCCTACTGGCAATACTTCTTCATAGGTCTTATCTTGGGCTATTTGTTGCCTATCACACCCATCAGGATGTAAGCTCCACGACAGCGAGGGTATTTTTTCTGTTTCATTCACTGAATGAGGCCTAGAACAGTTTCTAGGCACATGGTAGGCATTTAATAAATATCTATGGGATGAATGAATGAACACTACACACACACAAACCTTACATTTGAATCTTACTAAGGGAAATAACCATATCAGGATTCTTCCTAGGATGAGCTGACCCTCCAAACACAGCCAGAGTCACTCTTCCATGTAACCCTGATTTTAGTCACTGCAGAAACAGCCCCAGATATCTAAAATGAAACTGAAAGACAGTGTAATAATTTCATTTCTGCCTCTTAAATACCCAGCTCACCACATTCTGACAACTCTCCTAGCTGCCAAGAGCCATGGGCCCACTTTGAGGACAAGGCACCTCCTGAACCCAGGGACAGGTACATTTGGTCACTGATTCCCCTAGGCCTCAGTGACCACGGACTGACCTTAATTCTCAGGAATTTCACTGCGTTACCAACATTTTTTTGTGGCATATTTCTTCCCACAAGTATGTACAGTATTTAACCTGACTGTATCTGAATCTTGATTCCAGCGAGACTGAGTTTCTTCAGTCTATGTCTCAGTTTCCCCACCTGTAAAATGGAGATGGTGATAACACTAGTACCCAGCTCACAGATCTGTGGTGAGGATTGATTGCGTGAACAGATGCAAAGGGCTCAGAACAGTGCGGGGCACAGATAGGTGCTCAGGAAACGCCAGCCACTATCATCAGCCTTGTTATTACCACTATGCACACCAAACACAGTATCTTTTTGGTTTTTTATTTCCAGCAGCTAGTACAGTGCCTGGGAAGCGCTTAGGAAAAGTCTATTGGAAAAATGAGTGAATGAATGAATGAATGCGATGAACTATTTCAGTGCAGAGGCAATATGTTTTCATCTCCATTTAGCACAAACCTAGCACCTAATAATTCTCAATAATTTTAGGCTTGTTGAATTTTGGGCGAATGCCATATAGGAAGATTTCTGCACATATTCTGCATGGTACAGACAATTTTGGAAAAGCGTAAAATAAACAAAACTACTGAGAGCATGGAGGAAGTTGGGGTGGTGCTTAAGTTCTGGGAGATGAATAGACAAGGCATGTGACTTTGGGCAAATTTTTAAAACTTTTCTGGGTCTCAGTGCTCTCCTCTACCAACTAGGGCTGAAAAGTCCCTGGGAGCTAAGAGGACTATGCCAGACAATGCCTGCAAAATGCACAATTCAGGGCCTGGCACCTGGATTACCTCATTCAACAACCACTGACTTTAAAACCACGTGGCCAGGATGGCTGACATGTGTACTCCTGCACGTGAGGCCCCAGGGCACCAAGAGAAAGCAGGTGTCCGGCTTTCGGGGACAAGAGCGAAGTCTCCAGGGACCCGTCTTTCTAGCCCCATGTCTTTTTCATGTTTGTGTAACTAGACACCTTCACCAAGGGTGTCTCTTTCTTGTCCCCTCCTGCCCATGACCCCGGGAACAACCTAGGTAAGTTCCCGCTTCTATAACCAGAACTTCTCCATCTGTCATGTGCGAGGTATTTCTCCAAAACTTTTCAAAACAAGTCCAGACGAGTCTTACCCTTTCAGGAGACTTGAGAACAAAAACTGGGCATTTTCTACTGGTTTCCTCTCCCCACTTCCTCCCCTGGACCCTTGCCAAATCTATGCAAACGAGCGGATGGGCGACGGGAGGCTCGGCGCACGATGATTCAAGCTCTTAATCACAGACGGCATTTATCTTCATGCTTGCCCAGTACAGGCTGAACGTTAGCCTCAGTTGATTTGAATCCAGAAAATAGCCACAGTTTACTATAATTTATCATCCCTGACCACGCTGTGAGGTCTGTGTGATTACTCTTTCTTTTTAATGTCATATATGTCGAACTGATTAACTTCTCCAAAAACTTATGGTTATTACTTGAGAGAAAAAAAAAAAAATTGAGATGGATGAGAGGAAGCAGGGACCCGTCCGCATCATTGGCGCCTTGACTAACTGGACAGGGAAAGTGGGAGAAAATGCAGGCGACAGCTTACTTCTTTGTCTTTCGAAAGCTGAAATTTATTTATATTACAACTTTAGGGAGTCAGAGGAACACCAAACCAAGCAACAAAGTTTGTTCTCCTCTCATAAACTTTGAAAAGCAAGATTAAAAGTTCTCAAGCTTAAAATGGAAGGAGGAAAATGATGAAAACAAAAGCACAGAATGACAGAGGGGATAATTCCTACTATTTAAAATATGTCCCCCATATATCCCCCATTTCATCCTAATGAAAAAACCTTCAAAGGAAAATAACACTACTTGCATAGTGTTCCTCATTAGTCTCTTTACTCTTTAGTATCTTCATTTCGATTATAATGAATGAATTAAGAGTCTGTATCTGGAGCTTTAGTGATGCATGTGTCATACATACGTTCACATGTACGTATGTATGTGTGCATGTGTGCACATATATTTGGTGACTAACTCTAAGAATCAGCTTCAAAATATTATTTGGAGCTCGAGTTGTTGGAGAGGGTGGTAGGAAAATAGCAAGGACTCAGTCTGTCTTGTTTCCTACCAAATCTCAAGATTGAGAAGTACACTCAGTAAATGTTTGTTGACTCTATGAAGACAGGAAATGATACATTGAAAAAACGTACACATTTAGATATGGCAGTAGTATGTACAACATCAGAGGAAAGAAATTCAAGCAACCAGATGGAGGCATCGCCAATGATCCATGCCATTCTGATGTTGACATTCTGGGGTAATTGTTGACGTTTTAACATCCATACTAATTTTTAATCCCCTAAAAACAAAACATTAAACTTTCAACTTCTTTTTCTTACCATGAAATCTGTGCACTGGATGCCCTCACCCAATCTCTCCCCTTCCCCCACAATTAGCCTTATCTGGCCCCTAACCTAAAACCCATCTCTGATATCTCACCTCATCCCTCCATAGACCTACCCACAGCCTTTACCCTATCCTTCACCAGGGGCTCCCAAATCAAAATATCCCTGGTATCCAAACAGTGGACAGTGTCAAACAATATTCCTGTTCCACCCATGGGACACAAATGGCCCGACCAAGGGTGCTGGTAATGGACATATCAGGAAAGGCAGAGTGAGAGGAAACTGGAAGATTTGGCAACAGAGTAGATAAGCAGAAGGGACACAGAGAGTGGCCAGAGATGACCCTCTAGTCAGCATATGATGAGAAGAATGAAGACATTGAGAAGGGGGGAGAAGGGGTGGAGAACAGCCGAAGAGGATGAGTTTGGACTGGGGCATGCCAAGGCCAGTAGCAGCATCAAAGCCCTGAGTAGCTTTACGTGGCTGCCGATTAGAGTTGGCATCGATGGTACAAGATGCATGGGACCAGTACATTTTGGGGTCAGGTTCTAGCAGGGCTGAAGAACAGAAAAAGTCCCTGAGAAGGACATCCCCAAGTGAGGGCTGTGTTGAGGCTGCAGGGGCCTGGCTTCCATGTATGTTAGGCCCCACTCTGGTTCCCACCACACAGGGGGCCAAACTCTTCCACTCGCTTATTGTTGAGGCCCGGTAGGGGGAGGACGAGACCAATCTCATAAGCCATGTGTGGCTGAGGGGGTTGTCGAATGAGGGAACTGCTCGTTATTTTTCTACACCTCACTTTATTCAAATAAAGAACTCCTTAGAATTCTTCCCCTGAGAGAAAGTTCTCTCCGCTGAGAGAGAACGGGGCTGTGATTTAGAAACCCAAAGACAAGTTTGCTATGGCTGCCATAAGCAACAGAAATTTGAGCGATATGAGCAACAGAAATTTATTTTCTCACAATTCTGGATGTGAGAAGTCCGGGATCAAGATAGGTTCCTTCTGAGGGCTGTGAAGGAGGGATGTGTTCCAGGCCTCTCTCCTTGGCTTAGAGATGTCTGTCTTCACATTCACAAGTTGTTCTCCCTGTATCTTCACATTGTCTTCCCTCTGTATGTATCTCTGGGTCCAAACTTCCCCTTTTTATAAGGACGCCAGTCATATGGGGTTAGCACCCACTGTAATGACCTCACCTGAACTTGATTACCTCTGTACAGACCCTGTCTCCAAACAGGGTCCCATTCTGAGGTACTGGGGATTAAGATTTTTAACACATGAAATTGAGGGGACCCAGTTCAATCCGTAACAGCAAGTCAGAAGGAAAGGACAAGTGCATGAGGAAGTACACGTTCTAGGAGAACTCCATCAAAGTGTGCAGAGTTGGCAGTCATCAGCTTGGCCTCAGAACTTTGGAAATCCCCTGCAGCTGGTTTTCCCAATTCTCGTAATCTCATCCCACCAAAAAAAGACATCTAAATACATTCCATGCATTTCTGGTGAGAAGCTCACTCTGCTGTCCTCTATGTAATATGCTAATGAGGTTTTAACTAGAGTGGTTTCACTGGTTTGGATAAACTAAGGTCTCTGAGGCATTTCACCCATTCCTTAAGCCTAAACAAATTGTTTCCAGGTATTCAAGACATTACACAATATTAGACCACCTGAAGTTCCATCTCCCAGTGACAAATCAGGATGGTGATGGAAGTGATTGGTGATCTTTTCCCTTTATGTCATTGCAGGGAAACCGATGTCGTGTTCTTCCAGACTGGTTGGAGAGACACTGCTAGGTGAAGCAGAAGGGTTTACACTCACGACAGGTAAGTGTGGGCTCAGGTAGAGTTCCCAGTGGAGCCCTGACCGTGTACCAGGTGCTGTGCTAAGCACGAGTATTCGCCTGGGAGGAGGACAGTCCTCCGGGAGGGAGAGGGAACTCCCATTCCCATAGGCAGCTGAGATTTACAAGTGCAAGGGCAGAGAAACTCAGAGACAGCAGGACTAATCCTGTTGTTTTCAGACACAGTCTTTGCTTACTGGTTGTGCGAACGTTTTGATTGGTGAGTTTCCACATCGCACCAGTTGCTAAATATTTTTATATTACCCTTGCCTATGAGCATATTGTCGGAGGGAAACTGAGAAAGGGGTGAAGGTGGCAACCAGCGCAAGCTAAAGAAACAGGCTTTAGATGGTGATAGAGTTTAGAGAATTAGCTAGAGGAAGATGAGCCAGGACTTGTGCAGCAATTCTCAACTGTCCTGGTATCAGGACTCTTTTCCACTCTTAAAAATTACCGAGGACCAAAAAAATAAGCAAATTTTAAAAGATTACCAAGGACCTTAAAGAGCTTCTGCTTATATCGTTTATATTTATTAATATTGACTATGCTAGAAATTAAAACAAATTTTTGTAACAGATGTTCATTCCTTTAATGTAATAACTACCCATTACATGTTAACATACATAACTTATTTTTCATGAAAATTAATTATATTTTCTTCCTCAAAAATGTAGTGAGAAGACTGTCATTGTGTTATATTTTTGGAAATTTGTTTAATGTCTGGCCTCAGAGAAGACAGCTAGAATCTCATATCTATTTCTGCATTCAATCTGTTAGTTGTGCTGTTTCAGCTGAAGTATAGGATGGAAATCCAGCCTTACATAGACATTTAGTTGGGACAGGCAGGACTTTGCGGGATGAAAAGAACCCAGGACTCCCTAGGGGTCCTCTGGTCACACTTTGAAAACCACACGAGATTAGGTTAGAGGTTTTATTATCTTATTACATCCTGATTGGAACTCTTCTAACTATACTGTTACAAGGAGACTCAAGCCTCAGGATTTTAATCCATAACATAAAAAAATTTTTAAATTTGTCTGTGTGTACATACCTACGTCTTAACTCTTTTTACCTCTACATTTGAGAAGTCAGCTTTGTGCTAAAACTCACTATCTTTTAGTTTGTTTGAAGTGAGAAAATTAGTGAAAAAAATAAATTAGAAGCAAATGTAATTATTCAACACCTATATTCAATTATCGTAGTTTTTCTTAATGCCTCCAACTCTGAAGACCCCAAAACTCTTAACTACGCACTTATAAATGATATTAAAATATGTATCATAAGCCATAGGCAATAGGGAGTAGTTTGTGAAATTTGTTTTGCCTTTTTTTTTTTTTTTGGCTTTCGAGGAACGATGTCATATGAATCATGATGATGACCATTGTCAACGCAAAGGAAGATAAAGGAAACTGGTTCATTGCTCAACTGTTTCAAGCCCAACCCTGATTAGCAAATTGTGGCTCTTTAGGCTGACCAAGGGAGTGTGAGCCTAATAAGACCTGAAAGTAGTCACAGGACACTGACCCTTGCAAATCTTAGCTGAGGTACCTACAGTATTACCTTAAAAGCAGCCCATAGTTGTTTTTCTAAGCCAGTGGTTTGCAGAATATCATGTGCTATATAATATGGTTAACAAGGACGACTGAGTTTGAAGAGAGCAGTCCACAGATGCCAAAAAGGCTAAAGAAGCTCACCATGAAGTTGTATTAGGACCAAGAGTTCTAGCCAAAGGAGGGAGGAAGGAGAGGGAGAAAGAGTAGCGCTGCCTCCAACCCCTTAGTGAAAATAGGGTTGACCCTAGATGGTACTTACCTTGAAAGGCCCCCTGTCACAAATTTTTGCACGCTTTACCACCTTGGACAGCCCCTCTCCCTTAATGCACAGTGTTTCCCCCGTCCTTGCCCTATGTCACTTAGGTCCTTAATTCCCCCAAGAGCTGCCCTTCTCCTTAGCCTCACTAGCTAGACTCTGGGGCTTCCCCTGGGTGCCCCAACAAAGTTTGTCTTATGTACATTCAACCTTCAAGTTCAAATTCACATACACATTTCCTGAGCCCTGCCTTGTCCCTGTTCTCTGTGCTTAGGCCTGGGGTGAAACCAGTGTCCCTGCTGGACCTACCTCTTTGCCAAGGCCATTTGCATCTTTAGAAGTAGGCTTAATTGGTGATCCTTCAGTCGAGTGTCACAAATAGAAATCAAAACACTCAGATGTTGTGAGGGGAAATGTTGGGGACTGGGGAGAGGTGATAAGGACACCTCACACTCCCGCCCCCACAGCTACTTTAAGTTATTCTTGTCAAGAGAGAAGTGTCTTGCACCATGGAACTCAACTTTGGGTCTCTGATTTTGTGTGAATTCCGCCCCCCCCTTTTGTTAGAAAAGAGCATGTTTTTTCTAGACTTATTTGCAGAAAAAACAATAGTGGTCTTCCAGCTTCAAATGAGGATTTTAAATACATGGCCTGTAATATCTGACATCGTTACCCCACGTCTGCTAATGGGGTCCAGAGAAAAGGATAGAGGCCTCAGTGGGGTGTTGCCAACTGAGGGCCAATCAATGTGTTTTTCCAACAACCATAAAATGACAGTATGCTTTTGCACTTGCTAGGAAAATGATACCTTTCTTTGTGCCTCATTGCAAATCATTGAGTTCATGGTAGCATTGGACAGGCTGAACCTTTCCAACACCACATTCTCCTTTCCTTTGTGGTTTGCTCTTTCTTGGTAACGATTTCATTCTATAGTTTTCTTTCTGGGTTAATGTCTCTCCCGGATGTTATGTAGCAATCCAAAACCGAGTATGAGTCTCCACTAAATCATAACAGGGGTGGTATTGATCCTTGTCTTGACTGCATCCATCAGTAGACTGATGTCCAGACAGATTCCATATGGAGCAGAACTGCTGTCTGGGTTTTCTGGGACAAGAGATTGATTTGGACTCATGGAAGCTTTTCTAAACCCAGCTAGACACTGGTGAGGGCCTCATGTGCCAGTCAGAGGCTGCAGGAGATATTCATTCTCAATTTTAGTGTCCCATGAAGAAGGTTAGGCAGACACAAAGGAAAGAGTACTATGTTTACTTAAAAAAAAAAAGATTTTATTCATTTATTTGAAAGAGAGCACAAGCAGGGGGAGTGGCAGAGGGGGAAGCAGGCTCCCCACTGAGCAGGGACCCAATGCGGGGCTTGATTCCAGGACCCCAGGATCATGACCTGAGCTGAAGGCAGATGCTTAACCTTGACTGAGTGACCCAGGCACCCCTACTAGGTTTACTTTTAAAGAAATATTAAAGCAGTTATAATTATTGAATTGCATACATAAAGTTGTGGAATAGGAATAATAGGACCTTGAGAAAATGTGGTTTATTTTAAAGTATAAACACACACATGTGCTTATATTTCATGGAGTAATACAGGAAAATTTCCCCTGAAAGAGCAAATAAGCTTAGGAAAATCAGACTCACAAATTCATGCACATTCCTGGCTTTATCACCCCATGGTTTTATTTGGTTAATGTTAAATTTCCACACTTGGCTACCAAAATAGCTTTCCATTCTGAGACTGTTACTGCAAGTGAGTAGCTTCAGTTTTCCTTTCACACCTCACCGGATATTAATCTTTCAGAATCCTTGCCCTCCCTTTTGCAATGTTCCTAATGTTCACACTTCCTATTGAGAAACTGCTGCACACACTGAGGATATCCTGCTTGGTCAGCAGGGTCCGGTGTTCCGAGCGGCAATTCTCAGGAGATATTCCCCCTGATTGTTGCTTTGGGGGACACGCCTTGTGCCCTAGTAGCTCTGAGGTTTGTCAAATCCAGATCATTCTCTCTGGCTAATCATGGTCTTGAACAAGAGTTGTCATTCAAAGTTGGTTCTTTTATGGAATTACCATGGCTAAGCAATAATTTGTTTGTTTAGAAGCATTAGACAGTTTTAGAGGTGATTCCCTGGGGATTATGCAGTTTTACATCAGGCTATGCAGAAAGACATCTTTTAGGAATCCCAGGTTCTCAGTGAAGCACATCACATTGAGTAGAAACAATTGTGAATGGAAAGGTGATTTGAGGACGTGATGATTCCAGCACAATTTGTTTCTGAACTGTGGCTTCTCATAGTACTCCATGGATTGTTTTATGAGTGCTGGAAAATCTGATCTGGGAAAAACATGGGCGATTTTTCTAAGGCTCATTATCATTGAGGGTATTTCTTCATTTGAGGAGGAGAGTTTGTTCCAAATTGGGGGAAATTGAGAAAATAGTTTCTAGGACTTAAATCCTAACTCTGTTGCTGTCCCAGTTATCTATTACCACATAACAAAGCGCCCTAAAATTTAGAGGACTCAAACAAAAACCATTCTCTTGTTCATGATTCTATGGATTAGAATTCAGACCAGGCTCAGTGGGGATCGTTCATGGTGCTGTCTGAGGCAGACCATATGGTGCTAGAAGATCCAAGATGGCTTACTCACATGGTTAGGGTATCAGGGCTGGCTGATGGCTGGGAGGTCTCAGTAGTTGTATGTGCACTGAGGTAGCTGGCTCTTCAAAGGAACTAAAAGTCCTCTTATAACCCATAAGTCACACAGTGTCACTTCCCTCACATTCTGTTGATCAAAGTAAATCACAGGGTTGACCTAGATTCAAGACTAGGGGAAACAGACCCCACTCCTTGGCTGGAAAGCATCACAGTGGCACAGGAATTGTTGGAAGCCACTTTCTGCTGAAGTGCTTCTACAGTGGCTTGTTCCTAGCAAAATGCTTGTAAGTTCCTTCACTTAGCCGACTAGTATTAGCCAATTGCCTCAAAAAACTAGAGAGGGTTACTTATTTTATTGAGTCCAAAGTGCCATTAATTGTAAAATATACAGTGTTCTATATCTTATTTAAAAAAGAAAAAGGCCACCAAGTAAACCATGACATGACATAAATTGTTGAGATGCATCTTGACTCCCAAGATATTACAAGGTGGGGGAAATGTGCATATTCAAGATGATGAAAAAATGGTAATTATCTAACTCAGCAGAGTTCTAAGACAAATGGATAAGATCCAAGGTTTGGAAGCTAGTCATTATTTTGATCACTGACTCCATCAATTGGGTATCAACTTGCATATCCTGACTAAGGTGCTCATTCTGGCATGGTCTGATAGAACAGGGACTTAAAGGATCATTATTTCCCTCTTACCTCCTCATCAAACCATGAGGGCAGGCAAACCATGAGAATCAGGAGAATAACTAGGTATTTGTAGCTCAATTAGCAAAGCTGCCTCTACTGGGATGCTGATCCCCACTTTTGGTTGCTTTGCACCACTCAGCTTAACCAACGTACCTAGACCTTCTACTGGATTCTTTATTTCACTCACTGAATATTTTTCATATTGATAAGTCCTCAGTACTTTTACACTGGCTTCCTAGATGACAGGATTTCCAGTAATACCCTAAGTCATAAAAGCAGTGATTACCATACTTCCAAATTTGGTAAATGCTTATTGGCTTCCTATGTATGCCCTAGAGTGTGCTAGATGCCACAATAGTCAAAAAGACAGACTTGCAACATTCCCTCTCACAGTCCGATGGGGGAGGCAGGCAATGGACAAGTAAAACAAATATCTTAAATCATGAGAGATCTTATAAGCACTATAATAAGGGAAATGAAGAAGGTAATGAAGGAAAATAAGAGGAGTCTCCTTTAAACAGCGGTGATCGTGGAAGGGCATTCTGAGGATGGAGTATTTAAGCAAAGACCTAAAGATTTAAAAGGATGAACCATGCAAAAAGCCAAGGGAAAGTGCTCTAGCCGGAACAGAAGACACAGTGAGTACAAAAGTGCTGAGGTCGCAAAGAACTTGGCATGTTGTTGAAACTGAAAGTAGATTGATACAATCAGAGAACAGGGAGCAAATTTCTCTAGAAAACCATAGAACAGGCCTAGAGATTGATGTCAAAACGTCTCCTATGTTCCACACAGGGAAAACAAACAAACAGAAAATATTTGAAAAACAAATAGCAAAAACAAACAAAAAAACCCAACTGCAACCAGAATTTTATAAGCCTAAAAACATCTCTGAGAGGAAAAGAAAATAAGCCCTACAGTGGTTTTTCTCTTTCCTTTTTTCCTAGAATATGATGAGACTGTTCTTAGATTTATAAAGCTTATTCATGAAGTCAGTATTTCTCAAACATGAGTAATGAAGCAAGACTTTAAAGGAAAAAAATACATAAATCATCGGCATTGACTTAAATCATTTTAATTACGTTTCTTTAAGATGAATGAAGTGTAAGTGCCTTGTGCTCATAGATTTATGCAAATCTAAAACTAAATCAAGTTTATAAATTAAAGGCAAACTAAGTTACAAAACCAACAAAGAGTTATCAACATTAATTTAGAGTAATGAATGATGTTATTTGCTGCTGCTAAATTGCCCATGTTTGGTTTGCTAGCAGACTATGCACTGATGTGTTTCATTTCACTTGTTGCAAAGTTGGATCATTATTGCTATCATCTTCTTTGATTATCTTTTTTAAAAATAAGCTTCCTTATTTGGATGGATCCATTATTCATTCAATGGATTCATTATCATAAAGGCCAATTACCACACTTCAAAATACAACATTGAAATTAAAATATACTGTTTAACAAAAAAATTCTTTGTTTTTCACGACTGCATTTACAATCTAACCATTGCTCATTTGTGTATACAAAAATAAGATTTCATAAATAGCCAATGATCTAATGGCCAGCTCTGGGGCCTTTATAGTTTCACATGCCAATGATATGGACCATTCCATTCTCCCACTACCTTTCTCTATGGAATGACTCCAAAAACCTTAGCATGTATGTTATATTGTAATTTGGCTTTTCTTGGTATTAATATGACCAGATGGTCAATGCAAATGTCCCTATGAAATCGCATGGAGTACTGGAGTACTTCAATAAAAAGAGGTAGTCTGGGAGTTCTAGAATGTGCTCAGATTACTTTAAGATTATCATGAATATGAAAACCCCCAAAAGTTTAATCCTACAGATTTTGCAGACTTAGGAAATATGTCAGAGGGTCCAGGCTGAGAAATGGTGCATACATTAATAATGGGGTCAGAAGGAAGAATGGGTCTAAAATGTTTTATAATATCAGGAACAATCAACCCAATGTGAATATAGCCGGACTAATGCATGCCATAGAGACACAACATGGGACATCTATTCAGTTTAGAAAGAATGTGGGGGCGCCTGGGTGGCTCAGTCGTTAAGCGTCTGCCTTCAGCTCAGGTCATGATCCCAGGGTCCTGGGATCGAGCCCCACATCGGGCTCCCTGCTCAGCAGGAAGCCTGCCTCTCCCTCTCCCACTCCCCCTGCTTGTGTTCCCTCTCTTGCTGTGTCTCTCTCCGTCAAATAAATAAATAAAATCTTTAAAAAAAAGAAAAAGAAAAAGAAAGGAAAGAATGTGAATAAGGAAGTTTGAAAAATGCAATAGGTAATAATAATGATGATTAATACTTATAAGTGTCCAGAGTATCGGGCATTGTGTCAAGTAATTATTAGTGATGATTTAAAAAAGAATGCAGTTCAGTTATTAGCTACCACAAGCATATGTAATAGAAAAACACAGTTCCAACTAGGTCACTTTTTAAAAGAGAAAGCAGGAGGGCAATTTCTTTCTAATCTAACAATGTCAGGTCTAGCAATCTAAACAAAATCTCTCAAGAGAAATTTCCCGCACAATTTCTGGAGACCCAGAATCTCTTCCTGAGACTTGAATACCAATACACATCTCAAACAGAGTGTCAGTGATAGGTGGTGTCCACAGACGGCTGCCAACCGCTCCTTCCCTCCCTGTCCATGCAGGCTGCCCCTCAAATCAAGAGGTGAGATTGGATTCGCCTTCCCTTGAATACAGGCTGGCCTTGGTTTGCTTAACCAGTAAAATACAGCAGAAGTTAACATTTGGATGCTTATAAAGCTAGGTCATAAGAATGGAACGTGGAACTTCTACCTGGCTCTTCTAGACTGCAGCTGTGTGGGATATTCCCTCTTGGACCCCAACTGTGAGAAGGCTAAGCAGCGTGTGTTGGCACTGCCATGGCCAGTGCCAACATCCATGGCCAGCCACACAGCGTGAGCCCCAGATGCCTCCCTGCAACTTCCAGAGAAAAACAGCCAAGAGTTTCCCAGCTCAGCCCAGGCAACCTATGGAAACAAGGAAAATAATAATAATTGTAGTTTGAAGTCACTAAGTCTTGGGGTGGTTTGTTATGCAGCAATAGGTCAATATAGTAGTATCCCAAACCAAATCTTTCATTTCCCCTTCACAAAACCCACTCTGCCCTTGTGTGTCCCATCACAGGAAAAACTTCCATTTAGTTAGGTAAAATATCTTGAAGTCATCCTCAAGCTTCTTCATTTCTCAAATGCTACCTCCAATCCACTGGCAAATCCTGTTGGCTCAATATCTAAATTGTATCCCAAATTTCCTCACTTATAATTTCTTCTGCCCTCCCATCCTTATCCAAAGCTGCCATGACCTCTTACCAGGGCTCCTGCAGTAGCTGCTGAGCTGGACTCCCCACTCCCACCTTTGCCTCCAGGGTTTCTTCTCCACATGACAGGCAACCAGAGTCCTCCTTGAAAAATGGGAATCAGGGCTCCTGGGTGGCTCAGTTGGTTAAGCGTCTGCCTTAGGCTCAGGTCGTGATCCTGGAGTCCTGGAATCGAGCCCCGCGTCGGGCTCCCTGCTCAGCGGGGAGTCTGCTTCTCCCTCTGACCCTTCCCCCTCTCGTGCTCTCTCTCTCTCTCAAATAAATAAACAATCTTAAAAAAAAAAAAAAAAAAGGAAATCACTCCTCTGCTCACAATCCTCTTGTCACATGTAGAATAAACCCAAAGTCCTGGCCATGGCCCAGAAGGTACTCCAGTATCTGGCTCCCATTTCCTTGCCGACCTCATTTCTTACTCCCCTCCCCTTTGCACACTCTTCAGCCAGACAAGCCCTCTTGCTGTTTCTTGAACATGCCAATCACACCTGTAGTTCATGTACTTTACACTCTCTCTTCCCTTACCCTAGAACACTCTTCCTTGAGATAGTACTATGATCCTTTGATTCACATCTCTGTGCATATTGCTTCTGCTCCAGGAGGCCCTTCTCTGACCACCCTCACTAAAATAGCAATGCTTGACTTTCTGCATCTCCAATACGCTGCTTTAGTCTTATCATATTTCCATCACCACCCTTTGCTATGGATATCCTTGTTTCCTGCCTATTTTGCTCCTCCATTTCAAGGAACTCCATGAGGACAAGGATATTGTCTGTTTTGTTTACTGATATATCACCAGTGCCTAGAAGAATGCCTGGCACATAGTAGGCCCTCAACAAATATTTATTGGATGAATGAATGATCCCCAGACCTGTTTCCCAGAGTGTCAATAAGTACTTACACGCATCTGCCTTCCTGACATTTAAGTTAATGTTTTCCATATGTCTTTCAGCTCTGAACCTCAAGACACATGACTTTCCCAGGCTGAAATGGGATGGAGAGGACACGTCATCCCCATGTATTCCACCTTACTAATATTTGGCCTCCTTACTGTCTGGGTTTTAGGTATTCTCAGTGTGTGACCACAAATCCTTCTCCCAATCCTAACTTCTTGGAGCTCAGGCTCACACTAGACTTTGTTTAGGAGCCCACACAAGTTCAGCTGGCTGGCCCTGGTCACTCAACTATTTAATTAATGTGGCTAGATCCCCTACTCTGTCCCAGGCCCTGTAAAAAGTACTGGTGATACCGTAGGGAAGAAGACAGACTGGGCTCCATCTACTCAAGGCTGGCACTTTGAAGGATGGCTGAGAGACAAGGCAGATGGGGAGTGATGGGGAGTAATGGCGAAAGGTGTCAAAGAAACTGCCCATAACTACAGGCTCTGGGTGTGAAAGGGGGCTCACAGCTCTCCTGGTTCAGTACCCCAGAGCTCTCCTGGATCCTCAAAGGTCCTTCAGCCTTCTGTCAACTTGAGCCTGGACCACATTTCCTGGTGTAACTGCCCTTTGTAGATAATAAAACCTCCCATTTGTACGGTAGTCTGGGGGGAATGATACCAGACAACATTTGTTGGTGTCAATCAGGTGCCCAGCACCACGGAGGGGACACAACTGTCTCATTCTCACAATACACTTGGGAGGTGAGGTTATTGTCTATTTTGTAGTTAAAAAATCAGAAGCTCACAGAGGTTCGATAATTTGGCCTACAACTAATAGAAAGCAGACAGAACTCAAATCTGCTTGACACTAAACTTATGCTTTTTCCTTAACACCACATCGCTGCCTATTAAAAATTAAGATAAAATGCCCTGGTGTCAATATCTTTAAAAGTTCATGTCTGTTATCTCTTTTTGTCATTATATATCGCTCTGAGTCAACAAAGTCAAGTGTGGCTATGCCATTTTACAGAAGAAAAAATTCAGTCCCATTAGAGAAGCATAATGGAAATCATTTAAGACTACCAGGCAGGTTTGTGTAGTCAAAGGTATTTCCCACATCGGCTGCCACTGAACCCAACATTCTCCCATAAAAGATTTCTTTCTTTGGCTAGTGATATGTTTAGGTTTCTAACTGCTTCTTATTAAAATATGAGTACCCTTAAGAGGGTTTATAACCCAAGCAAATTGTCAGGTACCATCTTCTCAGGCTCTGCCTGGGAATTGGCAGAGGATTATTGCTTTCAAAGTAAGGCATCCATGGGGAGAGTTCCAGGCACAGACTCCTTCTTCAGAAAACCACTTCGATTGGGCTCGAATTGGAGCTACTACTTGACTGGCAGTGGCCACATGGCTACATTAGCAAGTGAGCCAGACAGACCCAGACCTCCTGGCTCCCTGCCTCTGCCTTGGGCTCACTCTAGTCTGAACCCATCATCCTACACTTGTTGGGGGACCCATGCAGTGCCTGAGGCCATACAGCTAACCAGGACAGACCCAGAAAAATAGCAGGAGAGCTTTCAAACTCTATCTAATGCCAAGATTCATGCTCTTTTGAAGTTTGTTTCCTTACTCTGTAAATAGCTGGACTTTAAGGGTGTGTTACTGGGATAGAATCCTTTGCAGCAAACAGGAGAACCACCAATAGAACCTACTTAGGTGTCCTGGCTCAAACTCAGAAGCACCACTCAGGGATGTGTTCCAAATCCTTGGGAGAGACGCATGTGTGGCTCGGTGGTCCCGTCTCAGTAGTGTCCTCTAGATGACAATGGCTGCAGCCAGCACCCTCGCCGAGTGCCACATAACCAAGATCGCTTTGCCCACTCATCATGAGGGCCCGGGGAAACCCTGTGGCAAAGCCAAATAGCTGTAACTCTCCAGTCCTTTCAAAGCATTTCTAAAGCCCAGATGACAGTGTATGATCTGTATTTACCCAGCAAAACAGCGAAGGCAAAAACCACAGTTGTGAATATTTTCAGCGGTTGGGACTGTCAGAAGAGCAAGAAGCATGACTAAACATATCCAGACAGTTTCCCTGCACTGTTAGACAGGGCTCATTTTTTTTGCTTTGTTTTGCTTTTGTTTTCTGAAATCCCAGCACCTTCAAAAAGTAGTCATATTGAAAAAAAATAACCACTAGAATTATAAACATCCCTTTTGCATCATGATTTGTTATGGAAAACTTTCCTATATTTGTTTTCTTGAGAATTCCTAAATTCCTGCGCAACACACGGCTAGTAGGATTTTCAGCTGGTGGGATCTATTGTGAAGACTCGGAGATGTGGGTCGCCAGCTCACATAAGAAAGTAGATGCCATTTCCCACAACCATTCAAGTCTTCTTTATACTTCTTACATGTTTTAGCTAATCAGCCTCTCTAACTAAACTCTAGTCGGTCATTTTCTTTTTCAAAAAGAATGCAAATCATTTAAAGTACCTCAGGGACGAACTGCAGAGGACAGCATCCAACATAAACGCTCAGTGTGTCAAGTGAGCCCTATCCCTGCCAACTGCCTGTTTAAGATCATGTTGTAGTGAAAATTCCAGTCTGATCATCTCTCTCCACACCTAACCCGGAAAACTGTAGACATGTCAGGATGACATTAAGTCCAAGTTTCCTGTTTAATTTTTTATTGTACGTATGTAAATCAATCAATAATGCACCATTTCCTATGCCAGAAGTTCCTAGTCATTTCAATGTTTAATAGCACATTCAATGCAAAAACCACACAGCATCTGTGTTATCTACTCTGTGTTTGCTTCCAGCCTTCACAATTTTGAAATTTCCTGGTGCTTATTTTCCACTTCTGTTCTGTATGGGCTGCATTTTCATTCTTCATTCTTATCTTCTCCTTGTGTTCTTTCAGGCTCATCTTTGAAATGTCACTCTTGGTCCACTGACATGAAAGTTTTTTTTTTTTTTAAAGTAAATTTGTTGTCATTTCTTTTTCTTTCAAGTTATACAAGTAATAGATGTTATTTATAAAAAAAATACTAACTTTTTACCAATAAAAAATTAGCTTTGGTCTTCGATCTAATAAATTAATCAGAAAAGAAAACCCCACCGGTCCTTCTGAAAATGCCTTTTATTTTATTTTTTTTTAGAGAGAGCAGGAGGCAGGGGAGAGGGAGAGAAAGAATCTTAAGCAGACTCCACACCTGGCACCGGAGCCCGAAATGGGGCTCGATCTCACAACCCTAAGATCATGACCTGAGCCGAAACCCAGAGTGGATGCTTAACCAACCGAGCCACCCAGGAGCCCCTGAAAATGCCTTTCTTAAATAAAAGATACCCCTGTTAGAATAGTAATGCAGCAGTTCTCAAACTTGAGCACACACAAAATCACCTGGAAGGCTTGTAAAAATGTAAATTGCCGGCCCCACCCATAAAGCTTGTGGGGCCTGAGGTGGGGCATTTCTGACAAGTGGCCAAGTGAAGTTGATGCTTCCGGTTGGGGGACTACACTGTGAGAGCCACTGGTGTAATATTGGAGCCCCCAAAAAGTCATGTATGACTTATTTAAAGCTCTAGTGGTTGTAATTTACAAAATCCTACTCGGACTGGCCTGAATGCAGGAGTTTATTGGAGCGGCTGGGATAGACTCCAAGATGAAGTTGAACAATCAGGCCAGAGCAGGCGGACTGAGGAGCACAGCAGGAGGCACGGGATCTCCTCAGTCTCTGTCTCATCTCTCTTCAATCTAAGCTCAAAGTTGCTCTGTTCAAATAATCAAGGGAGAGATCTGAGGGGCCACTGGCCAGTTGATGAATTGACTCCCCTAGGGTCAGAGTTCAGCCCTGATTAAGTCAGCTCAGGCCACAGGTGCAGAGTCTCTTAATCCAAATATGGTGCCACGAGGAAGATACGGCTTTCAGAGAAGACTGGCTTGGCAGAAACCATAAACGGCATCTACTGCATCATCTGAACTCTCATTGTCAAAAGAGACAACTGTGGTTTGGGGAAAGTAAAATACTTGCCAAGGAGCCTGCATCTAATAAATGGCAAAGCTGAAGCCAGTCTTATTTGGGTGGTGGGGTGGGGTAGGGGAAGATGCAACATGGTGCATGGATTCAAAGCTAGTCTGGAAGTGAAAAATAGAGATTTGCTTCTTAGCCAATGGTGGGCTGGAGCTTCTGGAAGCCACTCCAGAGATCTGAGAGTTAAATATTCAGGAATTCTGTGAGCAGGTCAACCGCTGGTAGCTGGAAACCTGCCGTAGTTGCAATACTTACACCGTGAAAATTGGCTAACATTACAAATCAGCCCTCCCCCTTATTTTTTAGTTCCAAAGAGCCTGTTTACTAGCACCCCACTGGCTAGCTCCATGTGGGGAGAATTTACAATCAATATAGACACCATATTTCATATAAGATAAGGCAACTGAATTTGTAGTTTTCCCAATAGTTGCTGTTCTAAACCCTCCATTAGCTGATTGCCCTGGGGCTGGCAGCTAGCACTCACTTTGTGTATCCAGTCCCTCAAACTTCTCTCCAGCAGGGCGAGCACTCTTTCTTGCTGCCACTCGTGCAGAAAACAAGCCCACTGTCTCATTGACCATGTGCTCTTCTTGTTCCCAGATTCAAAGCTGGCTCTGTCCCAACCGCTGAATGGCAGAACTTCAGTATTACAAGAGTAAGACAAGCCTGAGCAAGTGCATATAAAACCAAGAGAAGTGTCTTTAAGAGATTGGCGTTTAAAAAAAACAAAAACAAAACACCAAAACCTAATAAGGCAGCCAATAAACCATTGCCTTCAGGGATATTGGCTTACTGTGCGATGATTTAAAGAAGGAAACTCTTGTGCAAATTGCCCCAGACGTCTTTCTCCAGGCTCCCGTTATGCGGCTTGGCTGCCCGCTGCCTCATTCCCATCAGTGGACAAAGGCTGGGAGAGAGAGGAACCTCCGTGACTGTAAGTGATTCCCCAGTCCCCTGGCCTCCGCCACCTGTCACCGAGCCCGCTGACGCACCTCCCCTGTCACACTGGCAGCACTCCACACAGCCTCCTGTCCCACATTTCTTAAGAGGCACAAACTGCATGTGCTGCACTGACCACAAGTCAGCACTGGGGGGCCGGGTGGGGTGGGGGCGGGGCAGAGTGTTTCCATCCAGGGCTTCCTGGACCAGAGCGCCTAAAACAACACAAAGCAACACTCCCGCCGGCCCAGCCTGCCCAAGGGATTTCGAGGGGAGCTGTTGCCATCGTGCTGCTACTGCAGTGTGATTTCCTGGAACATAATGTCGTCAGGAGGCCTCCCATGCGTCTTCTCCTACAGCAGGCTGGGACTTAACCAGTGTGCTCCTGTAAAATGCTAAACACATGTGAGGATGCCAAGATAAATTAGGTCCTGGCACTGACATCTATGGAGAGAGAAGCATTTTACAAAGCGTAATGCTCTATCTCCTCCTTCCCTTTTCCTTTCTTCTTCCTCCTTCTCTCCCTCAGTCAAAATCTGTCCTCCACCCCATTTTATAGTCATTGAACTTCCCCTGTGAACTTCCACCAATGTACTAGACTAGGTACGTTGAGAAACACAAAAATGTATGTTGAGGTGAAAAGCATTTGGTGCGTGGATCCAGCCACTTCCCTCCCCAAGACCAACCTGCTTCATCTTATTCGTGGTTTCCTCAACAGTCTCGAGCACACTATTCTTAGTGACGGTGGGCGAAAACTGCTCCCTGCCCCTGCAGACTCCTGGGGGAGGCAGATACTTGGAAAACTAATGAGAGCCCGGAAAAATACCTGCTCCACAGTGGTACATACGAAGGGCTAAGATCAGTGCATCTAGTTCTTGGAATCACCAAGCACTTTCCTGGGGTTAGTGCATCATGCAATGTCATCTTCACAGCAGCCTTATGAACTAGGCACGGGAACAACGTTGTTCATGTTTTGGTCTACTTGTCCCTTCTGGACTGGGAGCTCCCTGAGGGAGGGACCTTGTTATAGAGTCAGAGAATCTCATAATTGAAGAAACTAAGGAAGAAAGACATGCAGCCTAGCACTTTCCCTACACCAACAAGGAGACTGAGTAGGAAGGCAGGGAATTGGATTTGGCCACCTGGTTTCTGCCCCAGCTCTCAGCCATTTGCTACATACATTATTTCGCATATGACCTCTTTATGCCTTGATATTCTCGTCTGTAAAATGAAATCAACACCATGTTATTGTGCTGTTATAAATATTAAATGAGGTAAGGATGTGAAAACACTTGGTGAAACACTAAACACTATTACAAATATGAGAGCTCTTTGTTCCTATCTCTCTTAAAGCCTGTCTAATCTGTCACTCTTGATTGAACATGTGTTTGTGTGGGGACCAGATGTAGGCTCTCTGGAAGCAGGAGACAAGTTGTACTGATGTGTGTATCACCAGCACTGAGTACGGTGGCTGCTAAAATGTTGTTTTAAACATAATTTTTGGATAATAATTACTGGTTGGGTGGATAAAACATAAATACAGCTCGCCCTAGGGCAGTTCTGAATGTCTCCAGAGCTATTCCAGGTCTATCGTGAACATGCCCTCTGAGGAATTTCTCTTCCACCTCCATTCAGTCCCTATGATATGACTGCATCAAGGCAAGTTGGTCATGGTGTCCCCATTACAGCAAAAAGATCACCGGCGTTTCTCACTGTACCATTAGGCAGGGTGAGAGTCAAGGCTTGCCACTCAGATTTCACTCTTGAGAGGGCACTTCTCATTTTCCTTTTATAGGCTGCTGTCCTGTGGGCAGTGCTGCGGATATGGATTGGTGGTCATGGGAATGGAGTCCTGGGATCTTCAAGATTCAACAGAGCCACTGGGATGTCTCAGCCACAGGTTGTTGATCCACTGTTGGGCATATATCCCCGCACACATCCAGAGACACATTCTGCTGGCAATTCCAGCTGCTCCTGTGAAACTCCCTGGAAATAATGTGCTCATCCTCATCAGCTATTTGATTAATTCAAGGCTGTTTGTCCGTGAAGCACCTGCTCTATCCTGTGCTTGAAATACTGATGCAGGAGTTGCTCTCAGAGGTGGGAGTTGAAGCCATGAGAGTGAATGCCTTCAGGGAGGGTGTGTGAGTAGACTGGAGTGTTAGAGGATACTCACAGTTGGTGAGTGGGGCAAGGAAGAGGAACCAGAAAAGGGAAGAGAGAGAATGTGAGAGAAGGAGAATGAGAGACTGACATGGGAAAATGACATGTCATAGAAGCTGAGAGAGAAAGAAGTGACATAATAGTGTCGTATCCAGTGGAATCATCAAAAGGAACTCTGATGAAAGACCACGAGATGTGGCAATAAAGAGGTCATTAGTAAAATGGAGGAGGAAAGGTTCAGCTGTGTGGTGAGTCAAAAGGAGCAAGAGAGGGAAGATGTAGCTGCCTGGGAAAGTGACATGTGGTGGCAGTTCACATATTCAAGGATTTGGACAGGAGAGAATTGTTAACTTATCGTGAGAAGAGGTATCAGGATCAAGTGAAGATCTTGTCAATTTGGGCAAAGCTCAGATGCCTGGTATTAGGAGGGAAAGAGTCAGAAAGAAGGTGGGAAATAATAAATATACATATCTACCCTCAATTCCTGGCACAGAGCTCCAAAAGTCCTTGTGATTTCCTAAGTAATAAGAACATGGGGAATATCTTTTGTTCTAACATTTGGTCTTTGCCTGATTTCTGACACAGAGCTCCTAAATCCCTTGGAATTTCCAAAATCCCTTGGAATGTCTTTTGTTCTAATGAGGCAGCTCTGGGTGGGCTCCTGAATCACTTCAGGATGACGGCTGGTCACCAGAAAGACAAGATCATGTTAGAAACTTGACACTTTCCACCTCATTTCCCATCCTTCAAGATGGGGAGAGGGACTGGAGACTAAGTTAATGATCAATCAGACTCTGTCATGAATCCTCCAAAAATATCCCAGAAGTACTGGACTTGGAAGCTTCTGGTTTGGTGAACATATGCAGGTGCTGGGAGAGCAGGGTGCCTGGAGTGGGCATGGAAGCTCTGTGCCCTTTCCCACACATCTTGCCTTATGTATCTCTTCATCTGAATTTTCATCTATATCCTTTACAATAAACCAGTAAATATAAGTGTCTCCCTGAATTCTGTGATCCATCTAGCAAATTAGTTAGTGAACCCAAGTAGGGGGTTGTGGGAATCCCAATTTACAGAGGTACAGATGACAACCTAGGACTTGTGATTGGCATCGAAAATGGGGGAAGTCTTGTGGGACTGAGCCCTTAATTTGTGGGATCTGAGGTTAACTCTGGGTAGATCGTGTCAGAATTGAATTTTATGGTACCTAGCTGGTGTTGCAGAGAATTGCTTGATGTGGAAAACCCACACATTTGATGTTGGAAGTACTGTGATTGTGTGGGTAAAGGAAAGCATAGAAGTGGCTTCCCTAGATAGAGGGGAAGGTTCCAAAGGAGAAAATGACTGGAGGAATCAGTATTTACAGGAAAGGATGGGCTTCATATGATAGAAGTCAGAAACCTCTTCCTTCTAGCCTAAAGGTGTAAAATGAGGGTACAGATAAAGGGCCAGTGAAGTTACATTATCAAGAGCCAACTTCTCCAGAAGACCACAGGAAAACCTGTTAATCAAGCAAGGAAGAATATTTACAGGGTTTGTGGATCTGGGTTCGAGTGGTTCAACATAGGTCTTTGAAGGGGAGATCTGATTAGGACTAAACAAAATTCATGACATGATAGTTAATACTGGTGAACCCAGGAGGTGAAGGTCAAGTCTTGGATAAGCAAACAGTTGTTTGACAAGTGAACTGTTTGCCAAAGTAAATAATCTATTGTCCTGAGCAGAGAGATGTTTGACCAGATGAGCAAACTATTTGCCTAGACAAAAGCAAACAGGGTTATTTATTAGTTTACAGCTTTTACTTCCTAGACAAGAAATTCCTGGAGAGAGTAGTTGTTACATTGACAGAGATGGTCTTAGGCTCAGTCCTGACATTTAAGCTTTGTTCATGTAGGTGCTCTTGATGCCTAACACTGAGGGTCTCCTTAAGCGTGAGCATAAATCAGAAATACTGTGACACTGGTTTCAAACTTTGTTGAACATTGAAATCATCTGAAGATCTTCAAAAAAGTACTCATGTCTGATGCTCCCCCCCAAAATTCTAATTTAGTTGGTATGGGATGCAACCTGAGCATCAGGACTTTTAAATGTCCCCCACCCCTAGGTGATTCTAAATGAAAGATTTGGGAGCCACTTCATTAGGATTACAGAAGATAGTAGGGATAAAATCACCATTTGGGTGATGTTTGGGGGCTAAAAAGAAGGAGGAGGAGGAGGAGGAAGAAGAAGAAGAAGAAGAAGAAGAAGAAGGAGAAGGAGAAGGAGAAGGAGAAGGAGAAGGAGAAGGAGAAG
>NW_027397074.1:38893993-38905446 GCF_003265705.2 Callorhinus ursinus
AGAAGGAGAAGGAGAAGGAGAAGGAGAAGGAGAAGGAGAAGGAGAAGAAGGAGAAGGAGAAGAAGAAGAAGAAGGAGAAGAAGAAGAAGAAGAAGAAGAAGATTGGTGAGCTTTATAGCATATGGCAGGCTGAAATCAGACAGCAGTATTCCAGAATAGGCCTGGTCTGTTAGCATCCACCATAGAAGGCCACAGCAGCTCAGGTGTGGCAGCCTGAATGGGAGGCCAGACGGAAGGGACTGAGGCGTTGAGCAAGTTCTCTGTGGTGATCAGAGTGGGGAATGTGGACTTGAACGAGGGGAAGAGCAGGCAGCTGAGAGTGGTGAGCAGAGAGAGAGAAGTCTGAGGTATGGGCTTTTCAGAAGTGGGGGATCCCTCAAGGGGCTTTAGAAGGAGGAGGCCCAGGACATGAGAGTGCTGCTTCTCTGTGATGTGAAATGAAGGTGGAGGCCTGAGGCCTCATGGAGGAGAAGGAGAACCACATGCAGTGATGGATGATGATGGGGCGGCCTGCATGGGGAGAAGAAAGAACACTGAAGATGTGTACCGGTGCCTGCGAGCAGAGAGGAGGCCACACGATCACTGACTCGAAGAGGACAGTGTGGACAGATGACGTGGAGTTCAAAAGATGAAAAAGGAAGAGAGCTGTGTTTCGACAGCCTAGAAATGGCCCTGGGGAATGAGGAAGTCCTGCCCAAGCCCCTTCACCACTGAGAACGGGTCTGGGAAGAAGTGAGGTCTGCCCAGGAAAGGCAGCAGGGGAGACCCGGGAGACTGACAGCCAGGGTAACCACTGGACCAAGAGAGGGTGAGAGGGAGGGAAGGGGTGAGCTGTCAGTTGGAGTAACAGTGGTCTTGTCTCTGCAAAGCAGGAGTTTCAGAGAGCACAAAGCGCATGGGAGGCGGTGGGAAGGGCGACTGGTGGGGAGGTACGCGTGAAGTTGGGAGGGGAACTGGGAGATAGTGAGGTGAGAGCAGAGAATCAGAATGTTGGCTGGGGGGAGAAAGGAGCAGGCACAGCACAGCGCTGGGCTGACTAACAAGTGCCTTTGCTTCAGGCCAGGAGGTCAATGAACTGAGGGAAGACTGAGGCAGCAGCCAGGATATCTTTTCTAGATACATTTTCATCTCTTAAAAAACTACTCAATTTTTTATAGCCTGCACATTCAATGGTTTAAAATACCAAGAAGGGTATTAAAAGGGATACAGTCAAAAACCTCCCTTCCACTTCTGTCCCTTAGTCCGGCCCCAACCTCTCTAGCAGCTAACCATTATTATTAGTTTCTCATGCAGCATTCACAGACTAAAGGTTGTATATACATATGTAAGCATATATGAGTACACGCTCCCCCTTCTATTAACACACGAATGGCATATTATCAGGGCACCTACTGTTGCACAACAGTGGGGGGGGGGGTGCTTACATAGAATTCAGTGTGAATAGTGCTCCAGGGTTGTTCAACATGGAAGAATCCCACAATATGTAGAGTCATTTTACTTAACAGTAAGTCTTGGATGTATTTCCACATCAGTACCTAAGATCTGTATCCTCTTTAAAAAAATTTTTTTTATAGCCACTGCTATGCCTTGGTATGGATATACCATAATTTCTCAAATATCCTACAATAATCATTTTGGTCATTCCCAATTATATACTTAATAAACAGTGCCAAGTATTTCATTTTGCACATGTCCAAGTACATAAAATGAATTACTCAAAGTGTAGTTACTGATCAAAGGCTTTCTGCTAGGAGTACATAGGCAAATGTTTTCTGTAGAGAGCCAGATAGTAAATATTTTAGGTCTTTCAGGCCATATGGTCTCTATTTCAATCTCATTTTTGCAATTGTTCTGTGAAAGCAGCCATAGACAATATATAAATAAACGAGCACGGCTGTGTTCCAATAAAACTTTATTTAGGGACACTGAAATTTGAATTTCATATCACGTTCATGTGTTATGAAATATTACTCTTATGTTGATTTTTGTTTCACCATTTAAAATTGTATAAATCATTTTTAACTTGTGGGCTATCCAAAACCAGATAGCAGCCCATGGGCTACAGCTTTCCAGCCTCTTGTTTATGCAGTAGAAATTTTGATTAAGTGTCACCAAACTGACCTTCCTATGGGTTATCACTTCATACTTCCACTAGCAATGCATAAGTTGCTATTTCCCTGCAACCTTGCCAACAGAGTGTATTAGCTTTTGAAATTTTTGTCAAACAAATGGGTGAAAGCACTATCTCAGAATAGTTTTAATTTAATTTGTGTTTCTCTGACAATGAACATACCTTCATATGTTTAAAAGACATTTGCTTTTCTGTCAATCATCAGTTTATATTTTTTATTGCAAAAAAAGTTTCAAATATCAATTTCTCTTGTGCGTAAATCCTTTTTCTCCTTTTTAAAAGTGGAAATAGTTTTATTGGGTTTTCTGACTATAAAAATTACTATGACTATGATTATCTTCTCCTGGTATAAAAATTTAGAGAAAATATGGGATGCCTGGGTGGCTCAGTCAGTTAGACATCTGCCTTCGGCTCAGGTCGTGATCCCAGGGTCCTGGGATCGAGTCCCACATCAGGCTCCCTGCTCAGCGAGGAGCCTGCTTCTCCCTCTGCCTGCCACTCCCTCTGCTTGTGCTTTCTCTCTCTCTCCCTAATAAATAAATACAATCTTTAAAAAAAAAAGAAAATTAAAAAAAATTTAGAGAAAATATAAAGAAAAGAAAAACTATTACTCATTATTTCATTCCCAGAAATAGCTACTTTTTTTTTTTTTTTACATTTGTGTATTTTTCTCAGGCCATTTTTCAGACATTTGTATATAGGCATGTTTTTAGAAAAAATGTGACTCGTTCAACAAATATTTATGTGTTATGACTATTACAAGGGTCATACTACACATACCATTTTGTAACTCGCTTTTTTCACTTAACGATGGATCGTGGAAATTTTATTCTCAGCCCGTAAGTGCAGACAGTTGTGTCAACAAAGTACAAAATGCAATTATAATTTAATTCATCTCATCCTCTCTGGACTGCTGTGGCTGCCTGTTCTTATAGAGATGCCAGGTGAACCAATGACATGGATTGACAGAGTAGTGTTACGAAAAGAGAGAGAACCATTCATTCATCAAGAATTTATTGAGGACCTACTATGTACCAGACTCCATGCTGGGAATGTAACAGGAACAAAGTCGGGAAAGTTCCTTGATTTCATACAGTTCAGTGAAGGAGATAGATAATGCAGGCAAGAGGTTCCCATAGTGAGATGTGTGTAATGAAGAAAATAAAACCACATGACGTAACAGAGATCAGTGAGGGAGCTGCTTTAGATTGGGTCAACAGAGAACGCCCACTAAAGAAGAGACAAATGAGTTGAGGTCTGATGGACAGGAAGGAGCCAGCCAGGTAAAGATCTGAGAAAGAGAATTCCAGGCCAAGGGAATGACATATCCAATGAACCTGACCAGGTCTAGGAACAGGAAAAGGCTCCCAAGACAAGGAGTCAGAATGGTCGGACTAAGACTGAAGAGGGTAGGAGAAATGCTAAAAGGAACAAGAAGACAGAGAAAAGGGAGAAATTCAATGGGTTTGGCATCTAAACTACCTACTGGAACATTTTCTTTTTCAATTGGTTAATTCCAAGGTATCTAAGACATTGGTTTATATTGCTAACGATCATAGCTTACTAGTCTGGGGAATGGGGTGAGAAGAAATATTTATTGAGCCCTTTACTAGGTAACAAGTCCTTTACATAAGTTTTCCCGACTTTCATAATAACCTGTGTTGTAGGTATATGTTTATTCTTGTTTTACGAAAGTTAGTGACTTGCCCAAGGACACAGAGGAAATGGTTATCAGACTTGGGTTTGAATGCAGGTTTGTCATTTGCCTGAATTCCAGGCAGGTGGTTTATCCATTACCCCATCTTCTGTCAGATGATTTAAAGAGTTTGAGTACTATTTATAATAAATGTCTTTGTTGGCCCTTTTCTCCTTCACAGATTCTCCAAATTCCAGAGATAGCCATTCTCCCCCTTCCCCGCCCCAATTCCATTGAATATAAATAAGGATGTTAGAAGCAGCAGAGAAATAAATGTTTTAGAAAGGGTTTTGTTTCAGAAACAAAAATCTGCCTATGGATTGTGGCTGTTGCTAAGTGGGAGTGGTTGGTTCATCTTTAGAGGGAAATACCTCTTTTTTTTTTTAAGGAAGTCTTTAAAGGAATTTTTGGTTGTCTAAGATAAGGCCTAGGCTAATTTGAAATTGGAAAAGTGGTTAGAGAAGAAGGTGAACTTCATCTTAATAAAGAAAAAAGGTGTCTTCCTTAAAAGAGTTGTGGGTGGGGTTTCTGTGGGAAGAGAAGTGTTTGTTTTTATAAATTGTCTTAATTAGATTTTCATTTTCCTCTGCAGAGTCCAGGAGCCGGGGATTTGAATGTGAGAGAAACAATGGATTCCAGCAACCAGCCAGAACCCAGGGAGGAAAGGAGGAGTAAGGGCTCCCTGTGAAACAGAATCACTGAAGAGGACCATGATGCTTAAGAGCTGTCTGTTTTCCTTTGTGTTTCATAATCCACTCTGCCATCTTCATCTTTAGGAAACTGATTGACCACTGCAATTTAGATTGTGTTAACAAAGGAGGAACTGAACACTTGGAGCAAAGCCAGGAGAGAAAAGCAGAAGACTTCAGAAGCTGTTACTAGGTAGTAAGAAATCGCTCTCTGGAGTCCCAGAGAGTAGATATTCTGGAAGAGAATGGATTTCCTGTTATTATACAGGATGAAGATTTGAGTAATTTTGTTTGATTATAGGCAGGCTGGAAGATAGGGGGTCAGATTATCGTGGGTCCGGGAAAATTCTCTTAATACTGTGTGTCTAAGGCAGGAAATCAGATATAAAATGAAATCCAAGAAGGTCCTGTGGTTGGGTTTCTCCCACAGAAGGAGGAGAAAAATCCCTGTATCCCTAGTTATGCAAACAGTATGCAAATTGGGGTGATTACATATTTGCGTAGAAAATTTCCGTTACCTCATGTTGGCTTCAAGGGGAGTGGGGACACCAAAAGGGAATGTTTGTCAATAGTCCAGAGTTGTTAGATTTATTCCAGGGGAAACAAAAGGGTAAATTTCGTATCAAACAAATGTCAGGGTTTTAAGCGAGTTTTCCAAATGCCTAATGTCTCTCTTCCACAAAACATACCAAAGAATAATTATGAAATGGTCAAAATGTGATCCATAGACAAAATGAAGCACAAGCGGAAAATTCTTTTCTGTCCCATTCATTTTACTGTAAGGGACTTTTCCTCCTTTTTTCTTGGCTCAACAATATGAAGGAAGGGCTTGGATTTTTTTCCGGCAGATGATTTTTGCTATCATTTCTAGTCATTTCTCTAACGCTGGACTTTGTTGCTTGGGAGTGCTGATGCGGTCACATACGAGGCTGGGAGCATCAAACAAAGGGACCAGCTGCTTCCACAGCTGCATGTGTGACACATCCAGCGGTGCCCAGGCAGCACAGCTGAGACCCACCTGGGATGGCTGTCAGCAACCAAAGGTGGATGTCGCTGCCTTCGGGTACTAGGGAGGGAGCCAGAGAATCACTTTCTCTCCAAGGACAATCTAAAATTGGGCAAAGTCTGCCTTGGGTTGAATTAAAAAATCTTTTCTGAACGTTAGCTGAACTGATTAAGAGCTAGGTGTCTTTCTTCTTAGCAGAAGGTGGTGGAATATGTCTCCTAGCAACAGGGATATTTTACCTTTTACGGTAGGACAGTCTCATGGGGGGCACTTGCTCTGCGGCCTGCAGTTCTCCCCATAACAACCAGAAAAGGCTCATAGTCAGAACAAACTTAGCCATTGGCCTTCAGTTTCAATGCATGATTGTAATGAGGTGACGATCCCAAGACCCGGATTAACTAAACTGAGTTGACCAGATTTTTCTGAGTGTTTCCCTATTTCTATTAAAGTTGTCACCATTGCACTAGCTGCTGGCTTTAAGAACTTATGTCTTCCTTCTCTCTCCTCTACCTGATGTGTCCTGCCCCTGCCTCTGTCTTGGCTCTGGCTTTCTCTGTCCCTCCTCCCTCTTTCTTCCTCTTACTCTCTTTCCTGTCTAATGTCTCACTCCTCTCCTTCCTTAACTTCTCTGACTGCTATTCCCTTTTCAACATCTGTCTTTCAGCCCTTCTCTTTCCCTTCTTCACTCCTAGCCCTGAAACCTCCCAGGGAAAGTGCTGTGAGCTGTACTCCTGCAGACTGTCAAATCTTCCCTAGACTTCCACCCCCTAACCCCTGTTCCAGGTCCAAGGAGGTCCTCACTCTTCCTGTGGACAACAACATTGGCCATGGCTTCTCGTCTCTTCTCAAAATATTTTACTCTACATGCAGCTACCACGTTATTTTCCCTATAACAACATTGTAACATTACGCTCCTCAAAAACTTTCAAGGGTTCCCCATTTCCTATGAAGCGAAGCCCAAAGTTCTAAGCCTGATATATTGCAGGTCCAATGTGGTCTGGTCCTGCCCATTTTTTGCAGCCCTACCTCTCCCTGTCTTCTTTCAGGCATACATGGCTTCTGCCAAAATGTGTGTCCTGGGGACTTTCCTCAACCTGTTTCTTCTGCCTGAAGTTCCTCCATCTTTATACATCCCAAACCCCCAGACCCAGCTCAAGTCTGACCTGGTCTATATAGCCTTCCCGGATATCCTTAGCTAATCTTCTGAGCCCCTATACAATTTATTCACATAATGAGGCCACCCTAACAATAATGAACCAGGTGCTGCTGGTTCTGTCCCATCTGCTTAAATGGACCTCAGCTTCCCTTTTAAGTTCTATTCTACCAGTGTTTCCAGAAGTTCCCAGAGTGCCTCATATGGCTTTTCCATTGCTCTGCCATCTTCCCCCAAGCATCTCCTGGGCACTGCTGCTCCTGCCACAGCAAGGGTGCTGGAGCCCCTACCACATCAAAGTTGTACAGTGTTCTGTGGCAAGGTGTAGAAAGAACATATAACTTCTCCTTACTGAGGACTTGGAATCTACTCTATTAGAGAGGTCCCCAAAGAATACTATTGATGCCCTAACCATCTTCAAGGCACTGTGAAACAGTTCTTTCTGCTTTTTGAAAAAATTATTGATTTCACCTTTCTGTCATCACTATGTCTAATGTAACACTGAGTTCTAATTATCCTACCACTAGGATATCTCTCAAATCTACCCATGTCTCTCCATCTCCTCTACCACTCCCTTGTGCAAGCCACCTCTCACCTAAACTACTGTATCCATTCTTGTTCTATTCCAATCCTTTCTCCTTATAGCAAAGACAAGACTTAAGAATGTCAGTCAGATCATTCTACATCTCAGCTCAAAACCCTTCAACAGATGTTGCTTGTCTGTGGGTAAGTATAAAAGATTAGTAATGAGATTTAGAGGACCTGTAATGGCCTGGCCTCCTCCTGTTTCTCCAGCCCCATCTTGTACCCCACTATACACTCATATCAACGTCTTTTCACTTTCTCATGGATACCAGGCCCTTTTTCTCTTTGGGTGTGTTGTCCAGGCTATTCCTGCAGACTGAAATGCCCTTCTCCCAGCCTCCCCTCGGGAAATACCATTCTTTATGTCTCAACTCAAAGGTCACTTTGTCCAAGAGACCTATCCTGATCTACCTCTTTGAAATTTAGTAACTTGTATTTTTTTCTCCAAGGAATTCATCACAATTTGTACCCATGCATTTATTTATGTGATTATCCTCCCGATTCCACTGGGGAAGGAACATCTATGCTGTTCTTTACAGTATCCTCAGTACCTAGCACAGTGGCTGTGCCTCAAAAAACACTGACTGAATGAGTGAATGGAAAGAAAGAGGGAAAAGGAAGGGATAAATTATTAAAATCTTGTAAGGAAATTAAATTTTACTGTGGGTCTGAAATACTCTAGCTTCAACCCTTTTTTCCCCATTGAAATGGTTGTGCACTGAAACAGCTCTAGCTGTGTGGACATCCAGTCTCTTCCTTCCAATCTCTGTGTCCACCACATTTTGCCTTCCCTTTCTCCAGCAATGGGTACTCAGATTGCTTCCAACTCTTCCATCATCATAAACAATAGCCAATGTTTAAAATGCTACTTTTAAAATGTCTCAATATGTTTTTAATAAACTTGAGTTAGAGTGCATCATAAACTACCAGGGGGTTTTGAAGGATACCTTTCATAATGACTTAAGTACCCAAATTCAGTATTTCCTTTAATCCCCCAAATATATTTTCAGGCCTTTAGAAAAAATACAAGCATAAAAAAAAGATATATATCTCCAAGGGTAGGTGGCAAAAAAAAAAATCAATTAAATATGTATGCTCAGTTAGGATCTTGACCAACTAAAGTAAAAGCATAACCAAGATGGCCCCTTCTCATTGGATAACCTTCTCTCAAAGAGAAATAAAAGAGATAGTGTAGGCAGTCACACCAAACATTTACCTAATTTCTCAAGCCAGAAACCTAGGACTTATCCTTGATTCACACATAATATTATTATTTCATCATCTGGGGCAAAACCTAGTCATTTAACATTTCTGCCTTGACGTTATTACTACTTTATTCATACAACCTCTGAACTATGATGACTGGCAGGCTCAAAATGAAAATAGCCATAAAATTATCAGAGAATTTTGGCTTCCTGCCAGTTCTACAGATATGTGAATATTTCACAAGAGTTGTTTCCAGATTTCACTCAATGTGCCCCTCACTTTGCCCATATCCTCTCTCAATCCCTTCTAACTCATTCTCCCCACAGCAGCTAGAATAATCATTTTAAAACTTGAATTTGATTCTGTTGCATTACTGCTTGAAAAATTCTTGATGGCCCCTCAGCCAAAATCTGTAACATGCTCACAAGGGCTGGCCCTGCCTGCTGTCCCATTTGCCTCATACTCTGCTCCTCCATTCATCTCTGCTCTCCCATGGCACACCAGATTCCCAGTTCCTCAAAGTCACCAGAGCCCACGTACTCCTTGCTCTCTCTGCCCGGAAGGCTGTTCTCGATTTCTCATCCCTGACACCCCCACTCCCAGCCTTCTGATCTCAGTGCAAGCATCAGTTCCTCAGGAAAAGACACCCCTGGCCTCCCATTTACTGTACTCATAGACCCTCATTCCTCTCCTTTGGCACACTTAAAATAGTTGTAAATTACAGACAGCTCTGTGAGGCTCTTTAGTTTCTGATCATCCTTGCTAGACCAGAGGATCTGAGATTAGGGGCTTGGCTAATGTTGTTCACCGCTGTGCTCATGGACCTCAGTAGAAACCAGCATAGATTCAGTATTCAGAAACTATTTTAAATGGATAAATAAATGAATAATTAGACAATTCTTTTTTTAAGTAAACTGTTCTACTTACTGTGACCAAAGCCCAATTCCAGTTGAAAAATATTTGTGAATTATTTGTAATTCTCTCCTGAGATGTTTTTTATTGGTTGGGTTCTCTTTTTACTTACACACAGATAAGGATTTGATTTATTGTTACTGGATGTGTAGTGTGGAGGGAAGATAGTCAGGGATTGGTGATAACAGCCAAGCTGGATGACCAGACAAGAGGCTATTGTCTTGGTGAGAGTGAATCCCGTTAAAGGGAATGGGTATTAAAGGCAAGATGAGAATTCTAGTCACTACTATGGTTCATCCAAGTGGGTCTATCATCCAAAAGGCAGGAAACTAGGTCTGGATTGAGAGTTCAGTGTGCAACCATGTGGGTTGCTGTCTAGTTTATGAACACTTGGAAAAACCCAGTAGACATAGGCAGATCCAAAGTGGTCTCACCTACATAACACAACCCTCCACCTCTGTCCAGATTTGATTGATCCACAGTTAAGTCCCTGAGTTGGTCAAATTCTCTCTTCCAGGAACTTAAAACTAGGAATAGAAAAGCAAGGAGATTGGTTTTAAGTTCACGTATTAACAGTGGACTCTAGAGCCATTTCTTTTCATGATTGTTCAACTCTTGATTCTATAAGATGTCTCTAACCTTCCAATAAATTTCCCCTTCTTTTTTGCATCCAGTAAAAGGTGGTTTTTGTTATTAGCAACTCAAAGAGCCCCATAACTATGAATATAGAGAAGATACCTCTGTGCAGGTGGTGACAAACTACAAATATGGAGAGGTCATTTTACAAATTGCTGGAGAGAGAATAAGAGGGAGAAAGAGAGAGAAAGAGAGACAGTGAGTATGAAAGAGAAATAGAGAGAAAATGTGAGTAAGAAAGAGAGTGGGCCCAGGGGCAATATGAGAGTGAAAGCCGGAACATGGAAAGTGTGAAGAGCAAACGAGAGAGAGAGAGAGAGAGAGAGAGAGAGAGAGATGAGAAAAAAGAGGTCCCCACCTCTTATGGAGGAAAGGTGGAGGGTGGAAAGTGGACGAGAAGTGTGTAAGAGTGGTGCTGGACAAAGTTTTTAAAAGTACATTGTGCTCATGTCTTCTGCCCATTTTTTAATTGAATTATTTATTTTTGGGGTGTTGAATAGTATAAATTCTTTATATATTTTGAATACTAATGCCTTATCAGATTATGTCATTTGCAAATATCTTTTCCCATTCCGTAGGTTGTCTTTTAGTTTTATTGATTTTCTCCTTCACTGTGTAGAAGTTTTTTATTTGATGGAGTCCCAATAGTTAGGATTTGCTTTTATTTTCCTTGCCTCAGGAGACATATCTAGAAAAATGTTGCCACAGCCGATGTCAGAGACATTGCTGCCTGTGCTCTCTCCTAGTGTTTTTATGGTTTCAGGTCTCACATTTAAGTTTTTAATCCATTTGGAGTTTATTTTTGTCTGTGGTCAGTCAGAGAAAGACAAATACCATATGATCTCACTCATATGTGGAATTTAAGAAACAAAACAAATGAGCAAAGGAAAAAAAGAGAGAGAGAGAGAGCCAAGAAACAGACTCTCAACTATAGAGAACAAACTGTTGGTTACCAGAGGGGAGGTGGATGGGGGTTGGATGAAATAGGTGATGGGGATTAAGGGGGGCACTTGTGATGAGCACCCGGTGATGTGTGGAAGTGCTGAATCACTATATTGTATACCTGAAACAAATATAGCTGTATGTTATACTGTATGTTAACTGTACTGAAATTAAACATTTTTTTGTGCAAAATGGTGGTTTTATTATTTTTTAATTTTTATTGTTATGTTAATCACCATACATTACATCATTAGTTTTTGATGTAGTGTTCCATGGTTCATTGTTTGTGCATAACACCCAGTGCTCCATGCAGAACATGCCCTCTTTAATACCCATCACCAGGCTAACCCATCCTCCCACCCCCCTCCCCTCTAGAACCCTCAGTTTGTTTTTCAGAGTCCATTGTCTCTCATGGTTCATCTCCCCCTCCAATTTCCCCCTCTTCATTCTTCCCCTCCTGCTATCTTCTTCTTCTTCTTCTTCTTTTTCTTAACATA